>NC_079544.1:21302786-21432786 GCF_015846415.1 Triplophysa dalaica | reverse complement strand
TTCAGAATAAATGATGAGAATTTTCATTTTTGAGTAAACTATTCATATGTTATGGTTTTAAAAAGGTTTATTAGCAAAATACATTTCTGAAGCAAATGTTACCACTGACTACTTGTGAAAAATGTTATTATGCTTCAAGTGCTTCAAAGGTTTCAAGTGTATCCCTCTATGTGGTTGCTAGGTGGTGACTAAGGTGTTGTACAGTAGATGATTATTTACTAGCCAAATCTCTGTACAGTTCCTTGTTCTGCAAAATAAAAAAATCTCTGTTCTCTAGGTTAGATTAGCATCATATGTATGAAATTAACTCCAATGCCCTGAGAAAAGAACAAAACTCTACCTCCCTCAATAAGATTCGCAATTTGAAATATCACTCATGGCTGTGGGAAGAATTATTTTAAGTAGAATGCCTTTGTTTAAAACTCAGTATGTAACTATGTACAATAATAGTAGTGGTGCTTATTTTAGGTTTGCTGTTAATAATTCATATTTGATATCAACACATATTTAGTTTTTACCAAGGTCTTAGACACTTATTACCATCTTTAGCAGACAGTTGTTTATAAGAAAAATCTATAACCAGCTTCTTTCCAAAGTATTTCAGCTACGCTAAATAATATTTTATATTTCGTCCGATAAAGCATGTTAAAAACCATTTCTGCTTCATCTACACAGTTGCTAATTTAGGAAAGTAAACTCGGCACTAAACTTTTAAAACAGCACAAAAAACAGGAAGCTTATGAGCAACAATAAGTGAGAAGTTCTCCTTTTGCAAAACAGCCTTGCAAAACCTAACAAAGTCGAATGCCGTTTGACCTACTGTCTGTTAGGCAAGAAGCATTTCACTTCACATTGAGAGAAACAGGAAAACTAAGTACAGCTCAATATGACTTAACAGGACGACTACTTGGCACCCTCCCGCCAAATATTATCACTAGCTATAGATGTATCGCAGTAAACAAAACCACAATTCAAAGAAGCCGTTCGACATCACAATTCCTCTCCCAGGTATCAGGAAGAAAGGAGTTTAATGCTATTATAATGCTGTTATAAAGAAATAAATAGTCTTTCGATGCCCTGCTGCGGTTCACAAGGCCAATGTCGTTTGGCAACCGATTCACATCACTGATTTTTTAGCTTGGCTTTGAATATAAACAAATAATTTGTGGTGAAACAGAGAATGATCCATAGCTATTAAGACAGCCAAACACCTCATAAAATAAAATGAACAAAGTGGCAAAAACATGTACATAAAAAAGCATGTTAATGCTTCGTGTACCGGAAACTACATGTTCACAAAGAGAGTGAAACTTATGCATCTCAGAATACATGCTATAAAAGAGTTATTTAGCAATAGTAACAGTAAACAACAAAAATAAGATTTAACTGTATTACTAATGGTACTAGGTATTAAATGTATTAGAATGTACAACATTTCTGTGGTTATAAACCATATAATCAACAATCTTTAAAATTGCCCCCGGTAGTATCACTATATTCATCCATATATTACAAATATATTTTTAGTATGATGCAAGATTATATATTCAACTAATTTAAAGAGTTTTGATTCTCTACAAAGTCAGTGAAATGTTTATTTCTTCACAACTTTCAAATTTCCTGCACATGAAAAGTAAAAAAACATCTAAATTTGGTCAACAAATGGAAAACGACCCACGAATAAAAATAACCAAATCAACAAGTCCACATCACACTGTGCAACTTTTAGCTTTTCTAAAACAATCTAGAAAATTAGTAAATACCTAATTACATGACACACACAATACCAGTCAAGAAATTTTCCGCGAGTCATTTACTTAAGAGCAAGAACGTACTAAGCAGAATATATTTTTGAAACATGTGCATTTTAGCCTGTTTGCGTTTAGTTTGTTCTTACCCGCGCGTGGTGCAAGAGCTGTATCTCCACTGTGAGCGAGACAGGAACTCACACATGGGTCACCAGGCAATGTGGCTCACCGCAATGCATTCTGGGTCAGATGTTACCATACGCCCAAACTGTGTCGCAGTGAACGATCAAACATAGAACAGAAAGATGCAAAACTGCATTAAGAGGCTTTGTGCGCGTGTGTTTATGGTTTCAATGTGTGATCACATGATAAAGCAAAGACAGGCAACTGTGTGTGTGTGTGTGTTCGGCGATCATTCTCTCTATCACCATGGAAACCTGTTTTATCTTATTTGCATCTGGGTGTATGAGCCGCAGAGAGCTGTGTCATTTTCACCCCATAAAATGCCCTTGTCAGAGACTTCTGAAGTCTAGCACCACATGCACAATCGATTAACACACGTTTCCCATGGCGAAAACATTGCGTAATCTCCAAACCGATCAGAAACTCATACTAATATACTGCACCTATGTAAAAGCACCAAAAAGAGGAAACAGCTGTCATACACAGTTAAGATAACATAGGATAGCTTCTTGCAACAGAAGACGGTTTTGTTTGCTGTATGTGTGTGAGACCTGCTGGAAAATTCATCTTAAAATGGTAGCTGTCTTCAACCAGAGCCATTGAGAGAGAGAGTAGCGTCAACTCCGTAGACGGCAATGGAACCGTTTTTTACACAGCAATGGTGGTTCATGGAGCCTTTCAATAGTTCCTGGAAATTACTGCAGCAAAACAAACCGACTGAGGTGAACTTTTAACCCCCTCAAAGACATAAGTCATTTAATGAATGAAAAAATGAAAGAAATAAAGAATTAAAGAGAAAAGGTTGCGGGAAAAAATGTAACATCCCCTGTTGCGACTCTCACTCTGAACGGCTCTGAAAAGAACCAGAACCAGAAATCTGATACGCTCAAAAATGTAAAATTAAAATTAAAAAAAACTTTGACTCATAGGTAGTTTGTTACTGGTCCAATATTGTCTGCCAACAAAACAACATAGTTGGCAACTAGAATTTTCAAGCAGGGAATAAAACTGCGTTTGCATTTGAATAAGTATGCATGCACTTGTGTGTGTGTGTGCATTTGTGTGTGAGAGGTTACTTAAGGTCTGCAGTTTAGTCATGCCAGGTGTGTTAGCTCAGACTTTCCACATGACTGAGTTGATCTTAGAGTTTGTCTTCTAGAATCACTCACCTGCTACAAAAACACACACATCTCACTTACTTAACCCCTTGTGAGTTTTTTACACCTCTGATAGAAAGACATCCCAAGTTGATAGTATAAAGATTTCAAATGGGGTTTTAAAACCTGTCTTTTTTAAAAACATGAAACCCATTTAAGTTCCATGACACTTTCTAAGGTCAGACAGGTTCTTCAATGAAAAAAAGAGACATTCATATTTTATACATCTGAAATCAATTGGGTTGTGCAATGTGGCAATTTGAATGTGAGCAAACATTGCAAACAAAGCTTGCAGTCGTTTACAAGAGGTTTGAACTTATTGAGCATCTACCTTATAGATATTTTTTACCAAAGCGTGTCACCATGCTGGCAAGGCTGCATTACTGTACATCCTACAGTAGTCGAAAACAAAGTCATACAGCTATTTGGCTCCTGGTAAACATTAACCATTAACGGACTTAGTTACATCATCCAAAAGGAAAGCTATTTTAGAGGCTGGGAAAGTCGGTGTCATTCGAGTTAAGATAACAAAAACAAATATTTATTTCTTTGGAATGAAAAGCACTGAAGAATACGACCAATAATGTGTTTTTTCACAAACACAAAGAAACAGTTCCTGTGAAGCCACAAGAAAATGTATAAAAGTTCTTATTAGGCCGTAAAAGAAGCATTTTACACCGGAGAGAATAAAAATGTAACATCAGGAAAGCCAACTGGAAAGGTTCCTTATAAGAAGGTTTTAAACCTTTCATTTTTAGAGTAACAAAGAGGCACAGAGAGAAATGGAAAATGTGGCATGGAATGGAAAACTACACCTAAAGAAAAATGCAACATAGAAAGAAAGAGACTGTCCAACATACAATGGCTCATTTCAAGACCTAAACCTCTGCCTGCTCACTTCTAACTTGGCACATCGAATGTCAGGATGCCAAATATCCTCAGCCTGTGAAATACCCAATCTAATCCCTCTCGCGAGTCACCAAATGGAAGTCGGCGTTGTGCCCTCCTAGCAATAACGCACAAGCAAAGTCTGCGATCTTACCTGACTTCAGTCCTCTCTGCTGTCTGCCGGCAGGAAGCTCGTTCGGTGCGTCCCTATTTACAGTCCCCTGGCACTGCAGCACGACTCACAGCTGGTGCATTCCTGCCTCAGCTGATCGAGAGAGGAGAGATAGAGGAAGAAAGAGGGAAGGAGAGGAGAGACAGATAAGGCAAACGAAGGAAATGGTAGAAAGAAAGAGAGAGAGAGAGAGAGAGAGAGAGAGAGAGAGTGAGAGAGAGAGAGGGTAAGAACCTCTCACAGGGTAAGAACATACTGTACAAATCATCTATTAAAGTGAACGTGAGGTCAGCAGATCCTAATCAGCCAATCAGAGTCTCGATCTATAAAAGCACAAGGCAATCGCATAATGTTTGTTATTATTTCATTGTTTGTGGGTAATCTACATTAACAGAAGCATTATGATACATCATCAGATATTTAGGTCTTGGTGATGATACCTAAGCAGTAATAAAAAGTCAATCTTCTTCTCGTAATGTCTTCAAGTTATCGCTCAAATACAATTTAAGATCCTGAGTGGAGTTTGTGGCAGTGTAGCTTTGAGGCTATCAAATGAATAAGAAAAGTTGACAAAAACATATTAAAATGTTATCCTCCAGGAAAATTGTCGAAGTATTGCGATCCTCATCTTGTTTGTGTCGAGGTATACATGTTTCTGTCTAATAAAAATCATCCGGAATAAAAAATAGCACCTCCCGAATATTTATAATTATATAAGTTGACTTGCAATAACAAGTGTTCGCAAAAGTCTTTAGTAAATGTTGCAATAAACATAAACAAAAACATTATATGTAAATTCACACACAACTTCATAGAAACACAATTTGTTTCTATCTAAATAGTTTCCAGAGCTGATTGAATGTTGAATTATCATAGCACACAAAATCCTCAAAGCTCCAGATGGCTAACTGACGCATCTCATTATGAATATAATCCCGTGTAAATATAAAAACGGATTAGATGGGAGAAAGGGAGTCAGAAGTGATTTCTTGAGGATATGCTTTTCCCTCTTTCTTTTCATTCAAACATCCTCATGTTCTTCATGCTCTACTGTTTTCACATAATCACCCCTCTTCCTTCTTAAAATGATGATTGTCTTAACTATGCAATTGGGAAATAATGCAATTTGATTAATCAGATTAGGGAAAATCAGACCAAATGATAAATATACCCTACACTATCATTTATGATCTCAGTGGTCTTCATTTACGAAAGGAATAAATAAACTGTTAACATAAATTCAATAAGTAAAATTCTATTTCAAATTGTGCGACTCCTTGCTGCTTAGAAAGAGGATGAGATGTTATGCAAATTGACAAGTGTGGCCAGTGAGAATGTTTTGTATTCAAATGTGTGAATGAATGTGGATCTTGTCTTCCTTTGTGATGGTGTTAAAATGAGAGATAGAAAATAGAGGAGGAATCACTATATACAGATCCCAACCCACACTATGCCAATCCCAGGTGGGGAGAGATTATGCCAGGCATGCAAAATGACTGACCATCCCTGCTCCATCTCAGGCAATTCCATCACCACTCAAGAGCAAAGTGACCATCCCAGCTCAGGCAATTCCATCCCCAACTTAGAGCAAAAACGGACTAATTGTCACATTAATGCTACATTTACAATACTTAGTATTTAATGCTAAATTTACATCACGTGACAGCAGTTTAAAGTTATAGCTGCACTCGCATTATGGCATTTATATTTTCCCTGCTTATAACATTCCTCCGTTGTCTGATATCGATCACTAAAAAGATCAAATTAGACCTAAAGAGTTTCAACAAATGAAATTTACTAAATCACAACTAATAAGATCTCCCTATTCTTCATAAACATTTACTCAGTAACTTTTAATCAAAGTCACTGAGTGCAGCTGTGACACATCAAAGGAGACCTGGCCCTCCCGGATGAGACCGTTTTTTTACTCCATTTCTTTCTCATTGGAGTTTGTGTTCCTCGCCACAGGGCCATGTTGGCTTGCTCACCAATATCTAATACAGAAGCATATAGACGGTCTCAGCAGCAACAAACAAACAGTATGGGGTCCAAACTTACTTCCGGTAGACCGGCGCAAACTGTTGAGTAGTTCTAATTAAATTGAATATAATTAATATACAATGAAATATGAGTATAAACTAATATTTAAATGATAGTTCAGCCGAACTCACCCTCAAGGCATCCTATGTGTATATGACCTCTGAATGCAGTCGGAGACTCAAGAGTTATGATACCATTTATCTTATGAAATTGAATGCTCCAAAGTGTGTAACCATCAATCCAAAAACTGCTCCACACGGGTCCATGGGGTTAATAAAGGCCTCCTGAATCGAATCGATATGTTTGTTTAAGAGCAATATTTACAACTTGTAGGGTGGTTGCACCAACAATGATTAAAGTAAACAGACCCTAGTTTTATTTTATTTCAAATTGCGTTGCACCACTTAATTTTAAACAGATTAACAAATTGTGGATTAAAACTTTAACCTCAACACTCAACTCGCTATGGGAATAGTGTCTAGCATAGTAACTCTAGATACCGATAACTCTAGATACCGGTCTAAGTGCATGAACAATGGAATCATACTACTAAATTCGTGACAAGGCACAATCATGCTACGTAAGCGTTTGAGACCCGGCAACTTTACATAATTTCTAGCCTACCTTACGGTATAAATTGTGAACCAGTTACTTTAGTGCGCCAATAAACAACCAGAGCACAGCCAAATTGCTAATAAGATCAAACGTAAAGGACAGTAAGAAAACATGTACATATAAGACTTTCAAATCCAGTAGCAGGAAGGCTAACGTTAGGTCTCCATCTGTTTTGCAACCCGTTTCCTCTTCCAGCTCCCGTAACCGAGTGTAAGTCCGTCAGATATTGATCTGTGTTCGGGCTCATGTCCAATCACGCTCTATCTTTTCCTCTTCATATTTTTTGCTGGCTTTGCCACGGTGATGGTTTGGAGACTTGTGTTGAACTAGATCGTTTCGTCTTATTGTTAACTGTTGGTGTAGTGGAGTAGGCGGGGCGAGACCGTGGTTCGAGACCGGTGAGTAATTGTTAATGAGCCAGCTGTGCGCACACCGGTCCCGTATCACGTAGGAGATCGGGAGCATATAAGAGAACAAGCGACCAGACCGTCGATGAGAGAGGACCGGGCCAGAACATGTTTTATTGTTGTATGTATGTTTTATTTGCTGGCAGTCGTCTGTGAGGAGCTGCCGGCTGTCTTTTTACTTTGTTATTATTTTGATTAAATGTTTAAATGGTTCCCGTCTTTTTCCTTCCTTTTATTGAACCTGTCTACAGTTGGTTAACTTCACACAGGCTGCGAGTAAAACATTACGTATGCCGTAAAGCTTGTCCCCGATGGCCGGGGCTTGTGAACCTACCCGCACACCAAAGTCACAATGGTGATTTTAGCCGATAGATGGCTGCTTAGGTAGCAGCGGTAATAAAATTTGTCCAGTTAAAAGTTGTCCTACCTCAAAAATAATTTTAGAGAGATTATTTTAAGGTCGAAAAACTCCCTGTTGTTGCTTTAAATCCTGGATCAAATGATATCTTAAATATTAACCTGATTATTGTTAAACAAGGTTTACAGTTTGGTGCAGCGGAATAAAAAAATAAACCTTGATTTAAAACTAATCCTTGATGGATATACTTTTTGGAGCTTCAAAATCTCATCCCCCATACACTCCCATTATAAAGCTTGGAAGAGCCAGAATAAACAGAATTATAACTCCGACTATATTCATCTGAAAGAAGAAAGTCATACACACCAAGGATACCTTGAGCGTAAGTAAAAAGGGTATGGGAAATGGGTCATTTGCAACTGGTCAGGGAGAACAAGGGTCTGTCCGGAATAGTACACTTTTAATCTTGGAAAAGGAACAAATATTATTTTAATAGTAAAAGTGATAACCCTGATAAATTATGTTGACGTGTATTGATTAAATGTTTAGATTTGCTCATAGTGAACTGCAGATCACCTGTATTGATCAAAACAAACCGTTACAAGGCCATTACATTATTCACTCTAACGCCAAAGGAATTGCCACTTTGTAGCCTGGCAACCGTAAGATACAACATCACCATGAGCAAAAAACAATTGGAAAAGAGAGAGAGACTGAGAGCGAGCAAAGAGAGAGAGAATTCTCTCAGGCATTGAACATAATTATACCCTCGTTGAGCCAATCACATGACAGCATCTGAAAATAGCAAAGGGCCACGCCCAGGCTAAGCCAACAAACGCCATCTATTGGCATGTCATTATCTGCTTATAGCATTCGTGCACTAAAACACGAGAGGGAAAGGGTGAGGAAAAGACGTAAAGGGAAGAACAAACTCCGGAGACCTGACTCATCTAAGGAAGTGGAGAGAGTAACTCAAAGACCAAAGCATTGAATTTCCAAAGGATTGAAACAAAATATGAATTAAGCAAGATTTATACAATCCACACAATTAATATATTTACAATTTATTTCTTAATGTATTTGGCTTAGCTCACATTATATATTCAATTTAAGATTTTCAAAGTTTCATGCTATTCATATCTGAACAAAAGCAATCTGGTTGTCGCGCCTCTCGGCCTCGTTGCACGAGGGGCAAGAGAGGGAGAGCAGCAAAAACAAGAAGAAAACAACAGCCCACAAAATAGCTGAGTTAAAGACAGTCATTTGCCCAACCCACACACAGGCTTCATCACTGCCATGGGTTTAATAACGCTGTGACATCACCTGTGTGATCAGATGACGCAACGTGTGAAATTTCTGCTGTTATCATCCACGCCCCAGGGCCATGAGGTCCACCCACATTAAAGACCCATGTAAGGTTAGGTCTAGTTTTAGCACTCTTGCGAATAAAGGTTCCAATTACACCGTTTACAAGGATTTTAAAACCAGAACCGTATCATGTAATACTCTAGTTTAAAGTTAAACTCTTAAAATGTACTTAATTTTTTGATATGAATAAGCCATAATGTAACGTCAACAAACTCATAGGCTTACTTCATACGGTAAAAACTCCCAAAGGAAAATTCAAATGCACAGAGGTCTCTTGTCGTTGCTAATGAATCTTTTTTTTACATCAACTTTGCTGCATCTGTTTTTTATAAAACTCCCTTGGGGAAAAGGAGACATAAATGAGGTGTCACTGCAAGAGAATGGAGCTATAAATATAATTTAATCTTGCATGATCTTGATGAGAAATGAGTTCAGAGGTCTGAACAAACCTGAGCATTTGCGAGTTGTTCGATAAGTAGAAGATACATGTGGACATACTAGGGTCTATGGAAAATCTGTAAAACAGATGACTTCATTAAAACGTCTTATTTGTCTCCATTTAATCTCAATGCTGTCTAGAGAAACAACTGAGAAATTAAAGAGATCTCATTTATCATTTGTCACTCCTGTGGGTGGTTCAGTGATAAAAATAGGGTTCTACGCTAAACTTAAGGCGCTATAAAAACCCTGAAGAATCGTTATTTATACAGTAAGTGTAAAATCACCCTCGGGTTCTGTCTGGATTATATAAAAGTGTCATTTTATTTTTCAGCACAAAGTATTTATATTCTGCCAGATGTGTTCATTTTAGGTGAATGTATGAACCGTGGGTGTGTGGGGAGTTTTTATAATATGCCTACATTATAACATGTTGTTTATCCAGAATGACTGGTATAGGAGTTTGTTGGCACGCATGCATTAGCAAACAAAATATGATCAAACTTCAGCTACCTTAAATCTTCAGAATTTCTTTAACATAACTAATCTGAAGCTCATTTAAATGGATTCAAGAAGTAGTTTCCCAGAGGTGTCCTAGCAGATGAATCACAGGAATGAAATTAAATGAATTAAGAACATGTTCCAGTTATGTTTAAAAAAAGTACCTTTGTAGTCATGGCCCAAGTAGCCATGAATTAAAATCACATTTTTAACCAGAGATTTTGTTAAATAAGTGGGAATTGTATTCAAGCGAACATCCTGTTAGTGTCAACTAAAAACGCCCTTGTTACTGAAATAACAATCGTATACAGGCCCAGCGAACGGCAGGTCTTGGAATGAACCTATCTATAAGTTGAACACTACCTCCATAGAAGAATATCAACGACTACTTCTCTAGCCCCGCCCACTGGTACGTGCTTGACAATTCTGAAGTACCACAAGTTGAGGGGAACAAGATAGAGCGAGCAAGCAATAAACATGCCATTAAAGCTCGCAAAATATTGTGCAGTCAGTGCCTGGTTGTGGAAGAACACAGTCGCTGCATAACCTTCCTTTGGATTCCGACATTAGTAATGCTTGGTTAATGTTTATTTTTAAAGACGTTCCAGCTCAAGTGGATATAACATGGAGCATTTGTTTGATTCTTTTCACCACGGATTCCTTTGTGAACAATTCACAGGTCGACGCAGGATTTGCGGAGAAACAAAATTAAAAAAACAGTGCTGTGCCGTCAATATTGGATTCGATAGGAATGGCGCAGCAATCGGCATCTCTGTGATCTGGAGGGCTCATATATCCTATTTCAAGGTTTTATCCACAGTTTGCGAATAATGGAGGCTGCTTTGAAGTGTTTTGGTATTATTTCGGGTGCTGGGTGATATCCATAAATGACTGGGAGTCTCCCATTTGTTTATTTATCATGGAAACTCTCGTAACATTCGAGACCCCCGATCGCAGTGATCTTCTGTCCGTTTCGCGATCAAGGGTCTCAAATGCTGACAGGTACAGTCATACATCATTAAACAGAATACAATGATAGGCTATACAAACTATACGCAAAGCCTTTCCTTCATATCCGGGAAATAAGTCATTAAATTTGAGAAAATCAGAGGCTTCAATTATCCCGTGCGAATGTGTCACATGAAATACTGATGTGGGGAGGTCATTTATAAATCACAGAAGGTCTCTGAATAATACTAATACCGTTCGAAAACTGTGAATCGTGCTTATGTGTAACCTTACGTTACGTCTCGAACCAAATTCACAGAAGGCTCCAAGACTATCCAATCAAATCAGTCAGCGTTTTTTCCAAGTTTTCAATTGGCACGCCCATTAAAACGGAGCGTTTATAGAGTCAGCCACAAAACAGGTTAGAATATTACTTATTACTCGATTACTTATTGATTTTGATGTTTTTGAATGTAAAAAGTAGGGCTGCTCGATTATGACAATTCTTCAATCACAATTATTTTGGCTAATATTGAGATCCCGATCATTTAACACATGTTGAATTCAGCAGAAAAATAAATGTAAAAGATAGCACAGCTGAACCACTGTAAAGGAAGAGAGAAGAGAAAAGAGAGGATCCTTGCAAAATGGAATGTGGCACAATAATTGTTTTCACCTCGATAATTTTGATTTTGTAATTGTTGAAGGCCAAAATTTATGATTTTGATTAGTTTTCAATAATTTCACAGCTTAGTAAATACAACAGGATAAAACAATAAAACATTAAACAAGCCCAGTTCATGAGAACTTTAAAGCGACACTATAGAACTTTTGCTCACGGCTCCCCCGTGTGATTGTTCAGCGCAATTGTCTGTTACCACTGTTCTAAATAATGTCACTGTGTAAGCTTCCCCATGGGCAGCACAATACACTTGAATTTGTTTACTAAGCTGATGGGACACGCGAATGCAGAAACAATGTTTGGAAACCATATCGCACTCTTCCGCAGACTGTGGATGGGCGGGGATGTGTGTACTGACACGAACAAAGAACTTACAAAGTGTGGTTGTAGCTGCTACGAGGCTGCTTTGGTAACAGAACCTGTATAATTCGTACAGGAAAGAGTGGTTCTACCACTGAAATCATTTCAGAGACATTATTTAAAGGTCAAAAAACTACAAAGTGTTGCTTTAAAAGTCTCCTTTAGTCTCAGAACAGAATATCTTTTGTTTGGGTTGAAGGTATGCTTTCATCTGTCTTTAAAATTCTGCATTAACTAATGACATTTATCCATTTTAAGCACAGCTTTTGAGGTTTCTGCAACCTAATGGTGTCAACCCATACTGATCATTATCATTTTCATGTTCTGTAACTACTTGACATATATCTTTTTATTTTCACTGTAGTTTTACTGGTTAGCTTTCATTCAGCATGAGATGATTTTCAATTATGCTAAAGTTTTGTCTAGTAGTTACCCAGTAAAATAAGATTAAGTTAATTTTTATTACATTAAGAAAAGAGTGTTAGATTCGGTTGCCTCAAACTGAATGCTGAGGTGGGTTTTAGGTTCCAGTTCTGTCTGATATTATTGCTTATTTGCAGAATCAAGTGGAGTGATGCAGCGAGCAGGCCGTCAATCAGACAAGACAACCTGATGACTGATAACGCTGACGAATGAACAAGCCTCACAAAAATAAAATCAGGCTTCCCTGCTTCTGCAAAGAGCACAATTTTACATGGATCGAAGGCTGTGTGCTCAGCAGAAGAGGATCTGAGAGAGAGAGAGAGAGAGAGAGAGAGAGAGAGAGAGATGAGGTGCGAGGAACCATGCAGTCTGGTTCGTGACTGCTCTCTCTCTTTGATTCTGCCTCAAACATGATTGATTATTTGTGGAAAGTGTTGTTTAAATTCACAGATGGTCATGAGTTCAAGAAAGCTGCTGAACAGCCGCCTGGATCCCACATTGCTCCCGTTTCTCATTCCAGGGTCATAAAACTTACTGTTGCTAAGACCAAATAAAGTGAAATTCAAATAATCTTGTGTCTCTCTCATTTGCTTTCTCCAAGCCTAAAGTAGTTTTATGCAACAACGCTTTTCCTTTTTTTATGTAACATGATATGTCATCTATTTTATCAACCGCGCAAAATCTAACCTATTGTGTTGCATGAAGATCTAAGACTGCTAACTCTAATCTATCAAAGCAAATTTTACAATATCACAAAAAATTGTGTTTGTTCACTTTATATTTTGGTTATATTACCTTTTTGTCAAAGTGGTTAATTCATAGGCAAAATAAAACCACACATTAGGCTTCAAGCTATCCAGCACTGTTTATTTGTATTGACAACATGCATGTGCAGATTTATGTCTATCATCACGTATTCCTATCATAATCTTTCATTGCAGGATACATCACCATACATTCTATTTGCATAGTGAGATGCAAATGTAAAATGTAAATGTGAAAAACAATGTTAAATGAAGCACTTTAAAAGACCAAATAAACAGCAATGTGCTTGTACATTCCTTCATTAGTGTCCAATGTTGTTCGCTGCTGACCCCTGCATAGAAACGCTGATGCATTCAAACGACTATATTTAGAATTTATAACCAATATTAAATTCCATCCCAGTTGCTTTCAACGTTACATCTGAAAATAGTTCATCGTCACTATTAGCGTCATCGTGATGTGCATAAAACACATAAATAATATTGGAAACACTCATTTCTCCAAAGGCAGACCATAATTAGGGACGTGATCATTAAAAACAGGACAGAAATCCTTATGAAATATAAATTATGAATGAGTTATAATGAATAACTGAGTGCATTTAATCTGTGTGTGTCCAGACTTTATCCATTTTGGTGATGATTTGTTTCATAAAGGCACATTCAGATTTAAGCTACGAGTGACTTCCTCGCAACGAAACTAAGTATTTCAAATATGAATTGCACTAAGAGAATGAACTTCTTCCTCATAGTGCTAAAGTGAAACAATAACAGATTTGTCCGCCCGAGGGGGCTGTCAAGAGATCAAGGATATTTCTTTGAGAGATATCATTAGGTTGATCTTTTTTCATACTGTAAACTCTGAGAAAACCCACAGTTTCTAAACTGTTGAATTGTTACTGCACATTATTGTGTGTCTACTGAGCATTTTCTATTGAAAACAGATCTAATCTTCCACAAACAAAAATGTAAGAAGGCAGGTTACACAGCAAGCCAAGCCCCACGACCAACTCCAAAAATACATGTAGCTGACCAATGTGCGTTTGTATATCTAGCAATGACCGCATGAAAATCCCCTTCTGCTGACACATGTATCAGACAGTGGAGACGCCCATGCAGCCACACCCCGATCGCTGCCTTGTCTTGTCTTGTTTCATTTGTGTCTTTAGCAACAACAATTTCACACCTGAACGTGAGGTTTCCAAAAGATCTCACCAATGCACAAAGTACAACGTAAAATTTGTTTTTATCTTTGTTATTAGCTAGAACAGCAAGCAGGCGTATCCGTTTCAATCACTTTCCCCAAAACTAAATTGCTGTCTTTCTTAAAAAATTACTTCAATCTTCATATTATAAAGCAGATGTTGCGTTGTTTCTGTGTGGTTCAAAACGTTTTTTGTAAACACACAAAGTAAACCATCTTCAAAACCACGAGAGCCCTGACAGACTATCATCTGATCGTTAGACCAATAAAATAAAATTATAGACACTTACATATATATCACAGTATAGAGCAACAAGAAACACAACAACCCCACATGTAAAACCAGAAAAGCAATAAACATTAGTTTACATTTATTCATCACAATGCATGCTGGGAACTATAGTGTAGGCCTATACTACAGCATTTGGTAAATTGCAAATGTCAAATTCATGTAACCGCATCACATTTACACTGTTCAACATTTATTTGTTATTATGCTTATAAAAGAAAGCAATTAAAAACCAAATGCACTTAAAATCTAGAAGTTATTAAATGATGCGTATAGTGCATTAATGTAATGATACAGTTCAGGGATAACAGTACAATACAGCCACTTGGTTATTACTTTTAATCTATTTAGTTGAGCTTCACGCCATTTTAGTAATGCAACAGCGGGTAGAATGCTTACTATGTGTTAGCTTGTGCATAGAGGTGTTCAAGCAGAAGCTCAGATTCACCAGAGTAAATCAAATTATCTGCTTGTGCATGTGTTTGTGGAAAAACTTTTTTATGCCAACACATACCAAAGATGTATCATATATTTTATTATATCAAATAGCAGCCTAGAATTTAAGATATCCAACTGCTTTGAAACATTTGCAGACTTAAAGCCATTAAACTACTACACTGCCACCTGCTGTTTGACATTGGCATCAGAATGCCATTTCCTGCAATGCACCATCTAAAATCTAATGTATTATATCTTTTTTATAAATATAAAGTACCTTTTTATACTGGCGCTCGTTTTGGGCACTTACAAGTCCATTAATATACATTCAGGTAGTAAAGGCTTTGTTGTTTTATATCAATATGCAAATTAAGGTAGCAATAATAAAAAGCTATCTCAATTTAGGCCACTTTAGAGTGAGTGTTTCAAAAGATGAGCGGTTAAACGTTTAATGTGTCATTTGAGGAAACTAAATTCAACGATAAAACAAACTTTAGTTTGATGATCTCTGCCCTGCAAACAAGTCTAACATCAACGACTATTCAAATGTTTTAGATTTGCATATTTAAAGACCAGCAAGCATAGTGCAGAAATACAATTTTTGAAGCACTGCATGAATCAAATGTTTATTGTATAGTAAATAAAAAGTCAGCTTGAGGTTTAAAAGGTAAGTTCACTCAGCAATTCCCTTTTTTATTCAAAACACTTATGACACATATATATGAAAATATAATAAAAATGAAATCCTAAAATCTTCCTTTAATGTGCCACACCAAAAAATTGAAAGGCATAAGGGTTTTTAAATAGCAGGTGGGTGAGAATTATCATTTTGTGGTTTATAAAAAGGAATCAGCACTCGTATACATATGAAAAACTATCAAATAATCAAACTCAGACTCAAAACAGACTCATATGAGCCAAGGACACCACAAATAAGATGATGTGAGCTAAATAATTCCCAAACATCCAGCCTATCCAGAACCAGACCATAATCTCTGCCCCAGTCTGAGTAAAATATTCCTGTCAGCACTTAAATACAATATTTGGAGTTTTGGCACTTTTATACACCTATCAAATTGGTTGCTGCCCTTGTGACACGACAATTGAATGAAATGAGCATGGTTGAGCAAACAATGTTTTACCACAGACCTGACTCAAAATTGTCACACCACATTATTGTGTTTTCAAACATGTGAACATGTGCAACATTGGGTGAAGTACTTACAAACAATCCAGCCTCCAGCATCCTTTTTCATTTCAAAGCAGATACAAATAGTCACCTGCAGGCTAAACAAATCGAGTTAATTTACTGTCAAGACGAAGCATGTTACAAGCATGTTGCATTTAAACAAGCAACATTCAAAGAGGAATTTACCTGTCAAACGAACATCATTCCTTTATAAAAGTAATAAAGAAAAGCACAAACAGCTCCAAACAAAACAAAATACTGCCATGCAATGCTAAACTATCATAATGTGACATTTAAACTTTATGTCGTAAAGTTTATATGAAGATTTTCTTCAATCCATGAACATTTCCTCACCGCCGCTCTGCTGTTTACCACATGTCAACGCCAGCTGGCCTCCGTTCTCGCGATAGTGGGTACGATACAGCACGCGCATGCGGCATTCTCGCGAGAACTCGCCATCCGCCATCGCTGTAGAGCCCGTGAGTGAGATTCAGGGACTCAAACCTGGGGGGGAAAGAGGGCGAAATCTGTCCGCGTTTGCCTCAGCAAACCCGTCCTAACATCTGTTGATGGCATCGCTCCCTAACCCAAACATGTCCAACCTCAAACCCAAGAAAGACACCAAGATGCGGATCCGCGCCTTCCCCGTGAGTATAGGCCGGAATGAGTGCGCCTCGAGCGGCAGCGGGGATCACTCGAGGGCCGGGGTCGGGCAGAAAAGCAGGCCACATTTGATTTAGATGTTTTGAAAACGAGTTCAAAGAGATTTGCAGAGGATCTGGAGGATAGAAAATGAGAATTAAAATAGCTTTCGTGTCTGGATTGTGAGCACGTATATAAATGGGTTCGTAAAAAGAGAGGGGGTGGTTTGAGCTGTAATAGAAAAGTGTTGAACACACACAAACATTCAGTCTATGAAGTGTAACGTTAGTAGAAATAGTTAGTATAGTGTGTATACACAAGCTGTGTTGGTCATTTAACTATAGCAACCCAGGTCTTGCGGAAAATATGTTGTCTTTTGATCTTGTTCTCTTGCAGTGTGTTGATATGTTGTTGGGTCTACTATTGTTTTGTTATACCGATGGCTGTTGTTGATGTTGTGTGGTTCATTGTGACACTGATGGTAGAAGTTGTGTAGTCTACTTGCTTAGTCCAAAGGGCTGTTATCTGACAAAAGCATGGTCAGGATGAGAAAGTTTTGGTTTATACAATGAAACTGCCACCTGCCACATATTACCGGTTTTTCATTATAAATATAACTTACATTTAACTTACATTTGTTGATCTTGTACGTGTGCTTATGCTAAAACACTTAAGGCATTTCAGGTGTATAGCTCTTCCTCATGGGGAAAGAAGTTCAGGAAACAACGCTATTAAAATCCTGTTCATTTCTACTTCAAATGTTTGTCTCCTTTTTGTTTATTCTAAATGTGATTATGTTTTGGATTTTGACCCCTCTGAGATATTTTCTTAGTCTGCGTATGTTATTATGGATAAAATTAATATCTTTTTCTCTGCTAGTGCCGTGTAACTGTTGTCAGGGCAAGTCAAAATCTGTCCTGACCGGGCCAGCAAAACAAGCCCGTACTGTTGTTATACCTGCTCTCTGATGATCGCTGTTTTGGTGTTTTTAGGTGAGGGTGTAGTATTAGTAGTTTTAGCCCATTGGGTGTTATTTCGTTTTTCTGTGATGTTGGTTTGGGTATTTGTTACCACACACCGATGCTTGTGATGTTAAGCTTAGTGTTTTGTTGTATTTATGGCAGATGTTGTGTATTTGTCATAGATTTGGGTTCACAGAAACTAAACAGTTTTCAGATGTGTAGGAGTTGTTTTCAGTTGTCTGAGACTGAGTTTTATGTCGAGGGTCTGGACAACTCCTTTCCCATCCCAGAAAATCATCATGACTTGACAAGTGTCATTCATTACCAGTTAAGATGAAAAAGATCTTGTTCAGATGTGACCTGTCTCACCATGTCAGAGGAATTCATCAAACATCTCGCAGCTGCATTATGATCTTTTTGTGGTATCATCCTCCTTCTAACACCCACCATGTGGTCTGTGCTGATGAACCCCACCTTTCTCAGTATTTTTCAGTGTCACTGCATGAATTGCTTCTTTGCTCAGTTGAATTTAGGTGCTACTTCATCTCATCATTTAGATTCTTAGTATTTTTAGAATGTTGCTAGTATTGTAGCTTAGCATTTAGTGCATACCAGTGGTGATGCTCACGTGGTAGATGCTGGTTGGAATCTGGCCTGTGCTGTTTTCCTGATCCGGTCCACCATCTTCCCATGATACAGATTGCCTGACTTGTTTCAAAACTGGATTCTTCAGTATAGGTTTTTTTCTACTTCGAGTCTGACTCATTAGTGTTGGTTCTGGCACTTCATTGTCTGTAACAGCATTGCCTCCCATCGAGTTTTATTGTCTGGGACATTTCTCCGTTATTTGTGTTCAATGGAAGAAAGAGTTGTGTGTATATATATATATAGGTTTTATGCGACATGAATGGCTGTATAAATGATTCATTTATATTTTTTGGGGTGAGCTATCCCCGACAGGAAACGTACTACATAGTGTGTATGTGCATATTTTCTTCGCCTACATGTTGCTGCAGGGGTTTCTGTTTATTGAAACGGTTTCTTTTTTGTGGTCAGTTTAATGTTTCACAAAATCTAATTTGCATTATTATCCCCCAGTCATAAACAGGTATGTACAATTCCTGCTTTTCTGAACAGATCAATCATTACCGTAATAAATACTATTAGCATAATCTTTTAAAACATTTGTGTGAAAACTCTGCACCTCTCACCTCTTTTATCTCTCATTGGTTTACATTCCTGCTTAATAATTGTTGAATTATTTAAACATAAACTGTAACACATTTGTTTGTAACACCTTGACTCATAAAGTCACACCCTGCCCTGGCTTTATATACCACAAAGTAAACCAATGTTTAGACATGCTATTCATGCAGGTTCATCTAATGTCAGGAAGGAAAGAACATGAAAATCACAATGCCACTTCAACTTGGACACCTTCCCATAATTCTTCTAGATCCTATTTACATAAAGTTAATCCTTTTCTAGTGTTGTTGTTTGTTTAATGCAATACCTGTTATGTTGTTTTGACGGCTGTCAAAATCTAAAAATACCGAACCTATGCATAGGTCACCACCTGATTGGACAGGAAATATGACATACATTTTGTGATAGAACTTACCAAGCATTAAAAATTATGCTTTGTGCTAAATGCCCTCATGATATGTGATTACAAATAATGGGCGGTAAGTTATGTACTGTTGCAACCATACGTTTTTCTTAATAAACAATTATGCATGCAGCCACTAATCATAACAAATCAGACGTATTTTGTGGTGCTTTGGAATATTTTTTATAACTTCTACATCTAAAGAAGAAGGCATCCAATCCCAAAATGCCTTTGCAGTCACCCTGGAACAACCTTTCAAGTAGTTGACTAGTTGGCGGCGCAGAATCGAAATTCGATTATATTTCTAGAATAGTCAAGTACAGCACATTAGCGGATCTCTGTGAACAGTTCTGCCCTTGTTAATGGCTCAGGCTGTCTCTCTTTGTCTCTGATCCGACAAAAGCTAGTCCACACCGGTCTGTTGTTTTTAAGATCTGCTTGAAAGAAAAAGTCATACAGGTGAGCGACGTTTGACCCATTCTGCCTGTCCTCTGGCACGCTGCAGGAATGGAACCGGGAGCTGTGCTTGCAACACCGTGCCTAGCATCATAATGAAGTCGAGCTCTGACTCAAAACACGGGAAGTGTAATATTTTGACATGCATAATTGGTCACAGCTGTTGAAAAATGTAATTCACAATATAATTAGGTGTGAAGTGCCAGTCATACTAGTTTAAGGTGAAGTCTTTTTGAGCTAATGTATCACGAGCTCTGTTTTCGAGAAATCATTATATTGTACATTATATTGACATTGTATTTACAAATGATTTAGGGATGCTCATTTCGGTTAATTTCCTTAACCGACAACCGACACTCCTTATCCGAACATTAACAGTGAACCGATAAGATTTTAATAATAAATTGGAATTAAAAAAATACATTCTGCGTCTCATTTCGAAGGCTGCGTCCTCCGGAGGTAGCTTTTGTCCGCCGCATGCGACATCCAGAGGACGCAGACTTCGAAATGATAACACACCTACAGTTGACGAGGGTCCGTGACACCTTAGAAATACAAACATTTATTTCACAGATTTATTCGAACATGCAAACAGCAGCGTAACGAAGACATCAACAACAGCACCTCCATTCACATATTATCACATATTATGCGGCGTTTGGTACAATGGAGAAAAACTAAATTATATAAATCCAAATAATAAAATAAACAGGCAAGAAGAAAAACTGAAATAATTAATAAATTATGACAAAACGAAAACACAGAAGAACCGGGAAAGTGTATTTCTGCCAGAAAGTTTTTTCATCAAATACAAAAAGCAGGCCTACCTCAATCCAAAACATGGAGTTTTTATTTAATAAAGTTACATGTTTACGTGATGTGGTGACAGTCTGGAGCTTGTTGACAATTAGACCCGCGGCAGAAAACAACCTTTCAGAGGGCACAGATGTCCCGGGAATGTAGTACTAACGCCTCTGGAAGCGCGTCACATTTGCTTTCCACTAGCCAGTCTTAGCTAAACATATAGAAATCCGATCTGCTATACCACCCAAAATACAAACATTATTTTTTACTTCTTATTTTACATTCGTATTTTTACATCACGTCTAAAGAAGGCAGGGAAACCACCGGTTCCTCCAAATGGAGTACCACTGGCTTTCTCAAGCTCAAGTTTTTTGTTTCAAATAAAGACACGGGACAATCGCGCTCACAATGTGCTGTTACATTTTCTGTCTTCCCGGCGTGTCTACGGCTCGGCTAAGCTAAAAGCGGAGCTACTGCAATTTTCTAAACTCACCCCATGACTCTGGTGCAAACTAAGGGCTGGTGCCACCAACTGAAGAACTTTGTAGCAACAGTGCCACCTCTCTCAAATGTAAGTTTTTCCCACATGACCTGAACGTCTTTAAAAATAAACATTAACCGTGCAACTTGTGTTACTTCAGTACTGTCATTCGCAAACCATTGGGCGGGGCAAGGGAAGTAGTTGTTGACATTCTTCTGTGGAGGCGGTGATCAACCTACCTATGATAGATAGGTGCATTCCAGAACCTGGTGTTCGCTGGGCCTGGTGTCAATAAAAGTTTCAGTAACAATTAAATTTTCAGTTGTGACACTTGAAGGATGTGCGCTTGAATTCGATTCCCTCTTCTATATCAAAAGCTCGGGTTAAAATTGATGTCTTAATTCATGACTTTAAAATCATGTATCATATGTCGTCTTGAAGCTTATTGCTTTATTTGACCCTAAAGTACCTGCTCGACTGTTACTGCCTAAATGGCAGATTCAGATTTTTGCTGATAGTATAATTCATTTGTTTTGTAGATGACTATGGATGAGAAGTACGTCAATAATATCTGGGATCTTCTGAAGAACGCCATACAGGAGATCCAGAGGAAGAACAACAGCGGCCTGAGCTTCGAGGAGCTCTACAGGAACGCATACACCATGGTGTTACACAAACATGGGGAGAAGCTCTACACAGGCCTGAGGGAGGTTGTCACTGAACACCTCATCAACAAAGTATGAGCTCACATCTTGACTTACATCCTCGGCTCTGTGTGGTTTAGGTAGATCTGATCTTTGGAAGGAATATGTGGTTTTACAGCTATATTAAACTTCGAGCACTGTTTCTACTTATGTATGTACATATTTTACACAGTAAAGCTCTCAGATATGCATGATACTGCCTGTATTTGTGTAGGTACAGTCTTAATGAAGTCTCTGGGGATTTATCTCTTTGTGGTGAATGACGCAGGTGCACCTGCTGCTCCTGGAGGAGATGTTCTCACGGTGATGTCACCGTCACACTGGTGCAGGAGGTTCAAACTGATCTCTGCAATAATATCTATTTTTTATAACTGTTTTTAGGTAAGAGAAGACGTACTGCACTCATTAAACAACAATTTCCTGCAAACGTTAAATCAGGCGTGGAATGATCACCAGACGGCCATGGTCATGATTCGAGATATCCTGATGTACATGGTAGGTTAAGTGTAATATTATAGACATTACTGGGTACCATTACAAACATTTCAAGGTCCTGGAGGAAAATGCCTGGACATTAATATTAAACACAAATTTGTTGCCCTCCTAACAAACCAAAAGCTTTTATGGCCGTAGAAAATATCAAGATCAACACCCCCCTTCCCCTTTCAAAAATGTTGAATATTTTATTCACAATATGTAACTGTACATGACATTTGTGTCAGTATTTATGTAAGATCTTAATAATCTCTCTCGCTCTCTCTGTCATAAGGACCGGGTGTATGTTCAGCAGAATAATGTGGAGAACGTCTATAATCTGGGCTTGATCATCTTCAGAGATCAGGTTGTGCGGTACGGCTGCATCAGAGATCATCTCAGACAAACTGTTCTGGACATGATCGCTCGAGAACGCAGAGGAGAGGTGGTTGACAGGTAATGCACTTGCAATTTAATCATGAATATTTCAATTTCATCACATGCACCACCCTTTTTCTTGCACACTTGATGTCCACACGTAGTTGTTGGAGAACAAAGCTTCCTAACCTTTGTGATGTCATGTGTCGTGATAGGGGGGCCATCAGGAATGCTTGTCAGATGCTGATGGTTTTAGGATTAGAAGGTCGTTCGGTCTACGAGGAGGATTTTGAAATCCCCTTCTTAAACATGTCTGCAGAGTTCTTTCAGGTGGGTTGATATCAGACCGCCTTTACTTCCCAAACAAAGCATGTCTTTGTCATTGCCGACAGCTTTTTACAGCTGATGAGATTAAAATGTCAAAATGTCTCATTTTAAAATACAAATACCATTCAGTTTAATGTGCTTCTTCACAGCTCCAGTCTAAGTTTTTAAAGTTTCTTTTTTGGTGTATGTAGATGGAGAGTCAGAAGTTCTTGGCAGAGAACAGCGCCAGCGTCTACATCAAGAAAGTGGAGGCTCGGATAAACGAAGAGATCGAGCGAGTGATGCACTGCCTGGACAAATCCACCGAGGAGCCCATCGTGAAAGTGGTAGAGAGAGAGCTCATCTCCAAACACATGAAGACCATCGTAGAGATGGAAAACTCGGGGCTGGTCCATATGCTCAAGAACGGCAAAACAGAAGGTGAGATTCTATGTGTTTGTGCCAAAAAAATTGGACCGATTATTTATTGAGCTATTAGGTCACTGAATTGTTCATTAATGACTGAAGGAGAAATATATGATTTTAACAGCATTGTATGAATAATGTATACAGCCACAGGAAAAATTAAGAGCCTATTCCAGCATTTCTAGATGTATTGTGGCCATTCCAGTCCAGCATCTGTTGAATTTCAACAAATTCAAACCTCAGGAGTGACATAAGGTCACCCAGCAGCAATGTGAAAGACGCACTAAAACTGTGATAAAAATCCAGGTTAAAGCATACATATTACGCACAGATATTACTATTGTATTGCTTGAAAAGTGAATATTAACTTGTTTTCTTTGCAGTATTTAACGTCTGAAAAAAGGTATTGTTATTTTGACCTGTTTCTCCCATTTCCATTTTCTCTTTAATTTGAGATTTGGGAGAATTATTGTTAATAGTTCACAGGATGACACAAAAATGATCATTTAACCTTAACACATTCCTATAAATATTAAATTCAAAAAGTAATTTGGAAATGGTCTTTTAATCTTTTCTTGGCTGTGTATACATGTACCATATTTTCGAACTAACACAAGAGGGCGCTAGTACTTCATCAGTCGTAGGTGTTTTTTTGTACAGATTGATCAGAATGTCAGTAACTGAAATTCAATGAAAGTTCCGATTTAACTGTAGTACTTTTCTTTCCCTTCCTTTTCTGCTTTAACTTTCAGACCTGGCGTGCATGTATAAGCTGTTCGGTCGGGTTCCGAATGGGCTTAAGACGATGTGCGAGTGCATGAGCTGGTACTTGAGAGAACAAGGCAAAGCGCTGGTGTCAGAGGAAGGAGAAGGCAAAAATCCTGTTGACTACATACAGGTACTCAGACGCCAAACAAATATAAATGCTGTCTGATTGAAATGAGTTTGAGTGGTGAAAAAAGTTGAGCAAAAGTCTCCTGTCCTGCTCCTGAAGGAGCAAATTAGGGAGAAGCCGTGAAGAATTTTAATAAAAAAAAGTGGATATTTGTAAACGTTTTCAGGATTCATCTACAGTTGTTTTAGATTAAGGATGTGCTTTTCTTTGTGAATCTCTCAGGGTTTATTGGACTTGAAGTCGCGATTTGACCGGTTCCTGCAGGAGTCCTTTAACGAAGACAGGCTCTTCAAACAGACTATAGCCGGAGACTTTGAGTATTTCCTCAATCTCAACTCCAGGTCCCCCGAATACCTCTCGCTCTTCATTGACGACAAATTGAAGAAAGGAGTGAAAGGGGTAAGTTGGAGATGATACAAAATAAAGGAGATTCTGAGCTGAGTACTTCTTTTTGCTAGAAGGAAGACATAGAGTGATATGAACAGGGATTTTCGTCTCTTTATATTGTAACAGTCTATACAAGATGTAATAAAAATGTTTGCTTTCTCCGTGTTAACTCAACAGAGAATGTCATTTTTATTTTTGGTCCGAAACATCCAATGTTACAGACATCATAATAGAAAGTGTATTGGTGAAGTCACACTTTCGTTGTGTTTGGTTTAGCTAACAGAACAGGAGGTGGAGTCTATCCTGGACAAAGCCATGGTGTTGTTCAGATTCATGCAGGAGAAAGACGTGTTTGAGCGCTACTACAAACAGCACCTGGCTAGAAGACTCCTTACCAACAAGAGCGTCTCAGACGACTCGGAGAAAAACATGATCTCCAAATTAAAGGTGGACATCAGATTTATCACTGTTACCTTTGCCTCATTCCACCACAACATGTGTCTCTATGCTCACCTTCTCGGTCTCTCTTTGTGTCAGACGGAGTGTGGTTGTCAGTTCACCTCTAAACTGGAGGGCATGTTCAGAGACATGAGCATCTCTAATACCACGATGGATGAATTCCGCCACCACCTACAAACATCACAGGTACACAAACAAACACGTATAGTAAAGACTTCACGTTGTTTAGCTTTTTTAAACTTTATTTCAATCAAGTCTGTTGTTTGGGTTGCAGGTTTCTCTCTGTGGCGTTGACCTCACAGTGAGAGTTCTGACCACAGGTTATTGGCCCACACAGTCGGCCACGCCCAAATGCAACATCCCAAACTCCCCTCGCCACGCCTTCGAGGTCTTCAGAAGGTACAGCTGATTGGGATACCCTGATATGACCTTTCCGCTTGTTTGTTTGAACCCTTTATGTTTGAAACATCATTAATTACATAACATTTGCTTGCTTGGTTTACATGAGTTGAATTCTCTGCAGGTTTTATTTGGCTAAGCACAGCGGCAGACAGCTCACACTCCAGCACCACATGGGCTCTGCGGACCTCAATGCCACCTTCTATGGCGCTATTAAGAAGGTACAGCCAATCCCACCTTCCTACAAACCACTTACTCTTGACAGCGATGACAGAGGGACAAGAAATAGATCTCTTGGCTTTGAGGTTATAGTCCTACTCATCTTTAGCTATTAAACATCAAAATGTTTTGTCAGTCGCTAGGTTGCTATTTATGCATACTGCATAGCCCCGCCCACAGTTCAATCTCATTGGTCTAAAACCTTGGACCAAATATAATTGTATTCAATAACATTGAACATTTTCTTCTATTTTGTCTGTTCATGTAGCATTTCGCTTTCAGTAAGAAAAAAAGTCTTGTCAATGTGACCAATATTGGTAAATCAGAAGTATCTCTTGTCAATTTAATTTTGTTTGACATTTTTGTATTAACTTTTCATGTCAGGTTTTAAATGCCAGATTTGGACTTTTGGGTGGATGTAATATGATTTTCTCTCTGTGCAGGAGGATGGCTCAGATGTTGGTGTGGGAGGGGCTTTGCTAACAGGCTCAAACACACGCAAGCACATTCTACAGGTTTCCACTTTCCAGATGACTATTCTCATGCTCTTCAACAACAGAGAGAAATGTACCTTTGAGGTACACCAACTCTTAAATCTTCCCAGTCTGGACAGTCTTTTTCATTGTAGTTTTTATCATTTTTGACTTGAATTTTCGCTTTAATAATGAAATAAAAGTTGGTCAGCCTCTGCATTATAAAATGTCAAACCTATACTCCTGTTGGCGTGTGACCTTTAGGAGATCCAGCAGGAGACAGACATCCCTGAGCGGGAGTTGGTGCGGGCACTGCAGTCTCTGGCCTGCGGGAAACCCACCCAGCGTGTTCTCACGAAAGAGCCCAAGAGCAAAGAGATTGAAAGCGGCCATGTGTTTACAGTCAACGATCAGTTTTCCTCCAAACTGCACAGAGTCAAAATACAAACAGGTATTGTGCAACCACTAGGGTGCGCTGTTTCCTCTGAAAAAAGTTATGCTTGTGAATTTCTTTTTTGTATTTTTTGTTTTATTGTCTCTTCAAAACATTGATTAACACGCCTGCTCTGGCATGTATATACACATTTTTTTCTAATATAATATAAAAAGAATCTTTGTGCTCCCTTAAATTTCACTGCCATTCTTTAAGTTTTCCATCAGTTTTTTATTTCTTATAATCACGCTGAGCTATTGAAATATTTACTGTGAAATATAGATGTTTGGAAATTAAGCCGTTCACAAACTCTGTTTTGAAAAATATGGTCCTGTGACTTGCAGTTGCTGCTAAACAAGGTGAGTCAGACCCGGAGCGGAAGGAGACACGACAAAAAGTGGATGATGACAGGAAGCATGAAATTGAGGCTGCCATCGTACGCATCATGAAATCCCGAAAGAGGATGCAGCACAATGTTCTGGTGGCAGAGGTGAGCGCGTTTATTCATCCTTGTCTCCATGGAGACAAAAATACGTCTTGCATCACTTCTAGAATGACTTCTAGCTGCATTAGAAACCCTTATTGAAATATTTCTGGTTGTTGTCTGTCAGGTGACCCAGCAGCTGAAGGTGCGGTTTCTGCCGAGTCCCGTGGTAATCAAAAAGCGCATTGAAGGACTCATAGAAAGAGAATATTTGGCTCGGACGCCAGAGGATCGTAAAGTGTACACGTACGTCGCGTAGTGGATGGCGTCTCCGCACAAGGAGATGAATGAAAAAAGATTTTGGACTGCTCTTCGCATGGACTGGGAAGTTCCTTTTAAAAAAGATGGACTCTGGGTAGCGGATCTCATTTAAATACGCAAACCAATGAATCATAAAGCATACAATCAGAAAATAATCAGGAGGCAAAATAAGAAATCCATTATGTGTTGTAGATTATTTTTAAATAGCTCACTCTTACGAGAATCTCAGCTATGAATGGATCCAGCTTCAGTCTTTTCACCGTTTTACCCTCATAGAGATGAAATGAAAAGAATCCCTTGGGAAATGTGAATGCACTGCACATGTTGTTGTTTTTTTCAGTACTGTATAAAAGGCGGAATTATTAAAAACCCAAACAAAACGGCCAGTACACGGCTACCAAATAAGACAAAAAAAATTAAATAAAAAATGTTGATATTGAACAGCTTGCCATTTCCTTGATGATGCGGTTTCCTTGGTAACGTCAGGACAAACCAAACATGTCATCGTTATTTCGTTCCTGGTTTATTAAAGGAACAAATGTTCCGCACTATCCC
The DNA here is from genome assembly GCF_015846415.1 of Triplophysa dalaica. Taxonomy (NCBI): domain Eukaryota; kingdom Metazoa; phylum Chordata; class Actinopteri; order Cypriniformes; family Nemacheilidae; genus Triplophysa; species Triplophysa dalaica. Next base: position 21,404,807 of record NC_079544.1, on the reverse strand, counting down.
AGGTGGCTTTGGCTCTCGAGGTATGTGAAATGAAAAGCAGCCAGATGACTCACAGAATTACAGACTACATCACTATCTCCAATTTCCTGCTATTAAATGTCCAAAATGCCATTACTGCCAAACGTGAATTATGTGTTGGTCTGGTTCAGACAGAATCGGATTTGTTTTTATAAATGGGCAAAGCGGAAGAGCATTGAACATCTGCACAGCGGTTTAAAGGTTTTATATAAAAGGAGTAACGATATTAGGAAGACATCTTTGGTGAAATAAAGGTGAGCTAAAATTGAATTTACCTTTCTTTTCCTCCATATCAACAGTATCAACAAAATAATAACTAATCTGGTTTATTGACTGATATTTGGCTATTGTAAGTTTGTAGGACAGTGTGCGTTTTCTGTTGAAAATACTTCGGGATTATTGCAAATGTTACCATGTTAACATTAAATTCATATATATTTGGATTTAGTGGGTTAAATATGAGGACTGTGATACAGAATTGACAAAGCAGTCGACTTTTGACTTTTCAATGTATTATACAATTATTTGGCAATCTGTGTCCTTGGACAGCAGTCAAATATTTAGTTTTTTTATTCAAAAGTTTCACTTCTGTTTACACTGGTCCAAAAGCACTTCCAGTTTCATTTTATTATTTAATTTCTTTAAAAAAATACATGCATGATTAAATCTTAAAAATATTTCTTTAACATTTTTTGTTGTTTAAAAGTTTGCACAGTGTTGAAAACCTGAAACAGGAAGTTATTCTGGACCAGCGTAGGACCAGCTCTGTCTTCCAAAGTGGCCTATAATGAAGATATTACCACCGTATTCTAGATATTTTAGATATTGACTCTTGAAAAGATAAAAGTATGTTGGTAAAAACTTACTAGTATTTTTGACTAGTATTTTTGTTTTTGTAAACGATGAACAAAATCCCAATGAGGTTGTTGGGTGTTAGCACCTGACAGATGTATTGCCACCACAGCCAAAGAACATTCTGACACTGCCAACACAACATACTGTCATACAATAATATTTCATGTTGATGTTTGTTGACGCGAGACCATCATAGTGTATGTCATAGAGTGAGCGTGATGAATTATTTACCATCGCTGGAAATTAAAGCTTTATATCTGTTTCATCCTGGCACAGAGACCGCTGGGAGACACATTTGTGGAGAGATGATGATGCAGTTAGTGCAGGTGGATGTTGGATGTTATCAATTTACTGTAGGAGATGAATATGCAGCTTTATGAGCAACAATAAGGCAAAACTGTTAGTTATTGGTGTTTATTTCTAATTTGAACATAAAAATGTTACGTTAAAATGAGTCAACAGAGAGATATCACAGAAAGTTTTCTATGACAGTGACTGGATACTCAAAAACACATTTGTTTTCATTCATAGCAAGGATAATATGCTCATATCTAGTTTTCTTGGAAATGTTACATTATATTCATGCAGCTTTTTTGCTTTTCACAAACATTAAAAAGGAGGTTTTTACTTTCCATACGCATGTTATGCATAGTTACAGAACAATTTAAAACATTTTATCAGCTTCATTATTAATAGTTAAAACATCCTAAAGTTTCTTCACAGGACGTCTAAGATGTGACTGCTGTCGCTTAAGGTTCGACAGCTACTGCCAAATTCTCCAGACGTCTCATGAACACTTTGACATCATGTTGGGAGCTGTGTGTCCATGCAAGCGGCAGGTGGGCTGACACCGGGTTCCGATCTGAAACAAACCATAAGTTGTAAATCTTTCTGAAATCCTAGTTTTATACTTGATTCAAGCAGGTTCACTGAAGTCATCTGAACAAAGAAATATTAACAAAAGGTTTGCATTTATAAAAAAAAAGACTAGAACTGCATTCAGTCACTTTGTCCTTCCATTATTTACCAACACATGTAGGCGATGCATGATCAGACTTTTGGGCTTTAGCTTACTGTGCAAGAAACTGGACTGCAAACTGAAAAGGTTTGGATTCACCAGAACACTTTAAAACGTTGCTGTAGTTTTGCAGCAGGTTTGCCAGTAACTTACTGTAGATTTAATAACTACTTAATACACTTTCCAATCAGTTCTGTTTTTAATTACTTCAATCAAAATTAAAACACCTTGACTTTTGAGATTCAAAATGACTAAGAAGAGACTATGGCATTAGCACAGCAACCCTGCAAAAAATGAATTTTTTTTTGTTTTCTGTAAAAATATTTAAAACTTAAATTAGGATACATTTAAAACAAAAGTGTACATTAAATCTAGAGTAAGTTGCTGGCAAACCTGCTGCGAAATTACATCAAAGTTTTATAGTGAAGTTACCTTGGAAGAAAAGACCGCTGGGAAACACTGTGGCGGCGTGTGACACAGCAAGCCAGATGGCCGTGTCAGCTCCCTGCTCCGCCGTACGCAGGCGGTTGCGCATCATCTGATAGAACTGAGGCATCGCCGTGGCAACCGCTAAGTGCAGAGATTAGAAGTGATGACTTTAAAATAAAAGCTTGTCAAACTAATGCAATGTGACAGATTCTTTAATAAAGGGAAAGTTCACCCAAAAATGAAAATCCTGTCATCATTTACTCCAAATCTGTTTTCATTTCTTTGTTCTAATGAACACAGAGAAAGATATTTGGAAGAATGCTTACAACCAGTCAGAATTTGCCCCCCATTGACTCCCATAGTAGGAAATCATTCAATGGCTGTCAAAAGTGTCCCAGATGTTTGCTATCCTTAATTCTTCAAAATGACTTCTTTTGTTTTCAACAGAACAAAAAAAAGTATTTTTCCTACTATGGGAGTCAATGGGGGCAAGATCTGTTTGGTTACAAGCATTCTTCCAAATATCTCTCTCTGTGTTCATCAGAACACAGTGATTTATACAGAATCACTCGAAGGTGGGGAAATGATGACAGAGTTTTCATTTTTGGGCGAAGTATCCCTTTAAAATGTGTTTTTATAATGATGTTTTAGAATAATTTCTGTCATGAAGGCACGCTTGTACTATACAGATTTTATATACGTACATGCTCCTGTAAAATCAACCAATAAAAATGGTGTCAATGAATATTGCTTTCTATAATGTTAATCTGTATGAAAATTATATTTTTCAGGTTGAAGGAAGCCAGGACTTTCCTACGTCATTTAAGTGTTAAAAAACATTTTAATTCTATGTCCAGCCCCACAGAGCTGAATGACACTGAAAAAAGGACACACTTGGCCTTTTAGAAACCAAATAATTAATCTTAAAATGTTTTCAACAAATTCATTAAACTAAATGAAGCCATAATCACTGGGCTTAATCCAATTAAACATTAAGAGTCAGCAGGTTTGATTGGTTTCCAATAAAATGAGTCATACCTGGTGTGTCAGCCCAACCAGGGTGCATTACAGAGAAATGAATTCTGGGATTTTCTTTTGCCCAAAACTCTGTCATTACTACCTGCTGCCTCTGTGAAGAGAACACACACACACATTAAGGTCTTTAGTGAAAGGTCACGGTCATTACTGAATCAGATATTGTTTAATGGAAATGCCAGTGTCTGTACCATGTCACCTGTTGCCTGGCAACAGCTAAGTAAAAGGTAACCCTGCTCAACTCAGTTTAATAAAAACTGCTGATGACTTTTAGTACCTTTTCATGAATAAAACATCTCTATTCTATAATCTTTTAGTAAATCTTACTTGCAAAGAAATTGATGTGAAAGGCTTCACGAGCATCAGTGTATCTGATGGCAAGGCCATGCTGTATGAAGTGATGGAACTGATATGTTTCCCCTTTATAAAATCAACCATAGTTTTACAAATAAAACAAAAAAAACATGGTTGCTAGTTACATCATGGTAACCATAATATAACCAGCAATAAAAGTTTAACTATGGTATTTGCTGTAAAACTATGGTACCTGTAAAAAAATGGCAACCAATCCACGAAAAAAAATGTTTTTTACTGGACAAAATCTCCTTAAAGAATAGTTCACCTTCAAAATGAAAATTCGGTCATTATTTACTTACCCTGTTGTCAGTTGACCTGTGTGATTTTCTTTTTATTGCAAAGCTCAAAATCAGATATTTTTAAGAGTGTGGTAACCAAATGATGGTAACAGAATACCGCTGGTCCCCATTGACTTCTATTGTATGGACACAAAAGCAATGCATGTCAATGGGGACCAACGGTTTTCATTTTTAAGGTGAACCATCCCTTTAAGACTTCTTAAAAAATTTGATATTTGATCGAATACCTTGTTTTGTGCATAAACCATGGTACTGTCAAAGGGAGCTCTTTCTGTTTGTAAATCGCCAGCGTTGAGTTGTTGAACCAGCATGCCCCCCGATGACACTGTGATCTACCAGAGAAATAATCATTGCTCTCCACAAAATAAATATTTAACTCCAAATACCATTCTAGATCTAGAGTAACACAATACAGAAACAGAGGCCGCTATACACATTACTGTCATGGAAAATATGAACAAATCATGGGTTGTCGCAGAAACTGTTTGCATGTCACACAGTAAATTTACTGTGAAAGAACATCCAGCAGTCGCAGGCATATTATTTTTGGGAATGAAAGTCATTCCTCAAATTGAAAGGCTTTTGAGATCAATGGTTTTCACTCACAACTCGAGGGTCCCTGCTTTTCTCCAACAACGGCATCAGACATTTTGTGAGAATATAAACACCTGCAAAGGGGAGAGAGACGGAGAGAGAGAGGGGGAGAGAGACTGAACACCAAGAGAACCAATACTGCAATTTGCATAAAAGCATCTACTTAATGCCATATTGACACGTCATAAAGTTTATTTTTTGTGTGTAACTGACAGTTGTCTATGGTTAGAAGATGATGGTTTTGTACAATATTTATCTATTAGCATCTCACCAAGAGTATTGGTCGCAAAGTTTTTTTCCATTCCGTCAGAGTTCATTTCCCTCTGATGCACCATACATCCGGCATTATTGATCTGTGTAGTGTGGGAGACAGAAGACTTCTTCATCTGTCCTGAAACATTACTGTGTTTTTACATAGTGAGGAATGAAGCTCATACCAGAACATTGAGAGAAGTGTGTTCCCTCTTAAAGTCCTCTGCAAACTCCCAAACCTTTCTTGACTCTGAGAGGTCCAACACATGGACGTAAACCTCCTACAACACATACGAATTACACGCTAAGGGCAATATGAGAAGGGTGAGCCATTTTCCAGCTGATTTTAAAAAATCAACATCAATTGTTTTTTACACTAAATTAAACACTTTGGTTCTGATTTTGTTTTTCTTTCCAACTTTAATTAAGCAAAGAACTAATGAAAAAATGCTCAGAGTTTGGCTGGATTCTCACAGAATTTCCACTGGCTGAGATGATTTCATCTCTCGCTCTGTCGGCTCGCTCTTTGTTTCGGCAGATGATGTGAACGCTGCCACCTGTAAAAGAAGAAATGGGACAAATCTCAGTAACTTGAAGGTTTAAAGGCTGCTGTTTTTATGGCTTTCTATGTGTGTGTTTTCGATAGTTAGACAATATTTCAGTTTTCCTGAAGGGCACTTTATCCTTAAAAGTCCAGTGTATAAAATTAAGCGGCATCTAGTGTTGAGGTTGTGAATTGCAACCAACGACTAACTCCACTCCACCCCACCCTTCTCCCTTTCGAATCACTATGGAGGCTGACAGATGACTAAGATGTGGTCACATTTTTGCTTCTTTCCTGAAGAAGATAAAAAATGTACATAACATGCTCTGTAGAGCGGTTTGTCCATTTGGGGCTACCATGTAATTCCATGTAAGGGGACCCGTGGTATATGTAGATAGAAACAGCTCAGTTAAAGTAATGAACATATAACGCTTCATTATGTAACGTCTTTATGCACCTCTGAAAACATAGTTATGTATATTATATTGCATTTCTGCATTTCCGAAAATCAATTACACATTGGACCTTTAAATAAAGGTCACACCCACTGCGTCTATCTTTGTTCACCCCACCACAATCTATACAGAAAATATTTTTACTCAACACTCAACAGTATTCAATACGGTCTTTTTCCAACATACCAACAACAGACACACAGACTGCTCTACTTCACAGTTGCTCTGCTATGCTTACTCAACAATGCCCTTCTACACACTTCTGTTTCCAAAGAAGGAAACTGGGCTAAATATGCCTAACACAAGAAGAACTCTGACCAATCACAATAATTCAGATATGATGACCTTTGACCCAGCATCTTAGATTACCATAGAGCAATATTGTCACTTTATGACTTAATGATTACTATAACTCTTACTGTATAAACTCTTATACATATTCTATAAATCTGCAACAGGGGACCTGAGCGTTTTGGAGAACAAACCTTTTTTGGCTATCGCCATCGCTGCCGCCTTCCCTATTCCGCTATTGGCTCCTGTGATCATGAAGGAACGTCCCACCATGGACACGTCAAGGTCCTTCGCTGCAAAGCTCTTGGAGGCATTCTCAATTCCAGACCTGCTCAAAACATCCAACGTTTATCTCAGAGAGATATGTTTTAACACAATTCTGAATTGTTGGGTGACCTCTGTGTATCTGAGACAAGAGGCCTGATCAGGGGCCAAAGGATCTTCTGTGCGGGATGACAAGGCACTTGAGTGAGCAGCGGGGGTCTCAATAGGACCCATTGTAATGGACTGATGACTCACCTTAAACTCAGATGAATGCGTATCACAGAACATGACTTGGTGAAGTACAAAAGCAACATTTATTCAAGAGATCACCGAATCTAACAACATTTAAGTCACCAGGGAACATTTCAAGGCTGTGATTTTTCATATTTCTGTTCGAATGTTTGTTGAAACAACAACAAATAAAATGAACAAAGCGATAATTAACATCTCATAGTTTAGAAACATTGCCATAATAGTTTGCATAGTTATTTGTAAACACAAGTTGAAGAAAAATAGTAAACTATTTTAATATTGCATTATTGCTAGAGGCCTTTACCTTGTATACTCCCGCATTCCTTTGATAAACCACACAATATTCCTGTAGAGAGACATTTGTTCTGTTGTTTCCTCTCAACTGGACTGAAGTGTTATGTACAGCTGAGTGTTACATTATGTGACTACTGTAGCTCTACATGGCGCCCCCTAGCGACACATTACAAATCACCACCAACTGGGTAATGAAATCAAGTGTGATGGTCAGATGATTTAATTTTTCACAATTTTACAGTTTTTTGCCATTTTTAATGATTGGGTCACCTTCCATTATTCCAGGTCCTTTACTTTTCTATTATAATTTCTTATCTTGTATGTTGTTTCATTTGATTTGCTCAATTTGCGCTAAAATGTGAAAAATTGAGAAATACATTGACAAAATAAATAAATAAACTACAAAGCCAACATTTTAATTGAATGTTCAGTATGCCTATATTGTATTTAAACGTAAAGATACAATTATAAAATCTCAATGCCTATTTTTTTCATGAAATATTACAGCATTTATTGTAAATAGTTTATCAATGTGGGTCATTCTCTTTAAAAAAATCCCGTGCCCTCATAAACTTTAGTTAAAACCTGAAAATGCACTTCCTTCCTGTAAAAGTCATTTGAGATGGATATAGTCATTTCAGGGCGGAAGTGCATTTTCAGATTTTAATTGAAGATTATGAGGGTACATGAATTTTAAAAAGAAAATGACCCACATTGATAAGCTGTTTACTATAAACGCTGCAATATTTCATGAAAAAATAAGAATCGTCATTTTTTTTCACTGGGACTTTAAAGATAATATATGTATGCCTTTTTTATATTCTAAGTTATTTATTTTTTATTGGAAATAGTATTAATAAAGTAAACTATTAATGCTTTTTTTGAACTATGAACTATTTATCAAGTATTATTATGGCTTTATATATTTCATAAATCATGTTTGTTCATTAGTTAACACCATAGCCGCTCATGTTAGCAGGTTTGACGAATACTTTTTACAACAATGAAAAAGGGCAAAACGTGAGGTGTCTTTAGATACGCCCTTTCTCGGGGCAGGTGTAGATCCTGGACCAATCAGAGGCGGCACAGGGAGCGCGAGGGATCAGCGCGTGCGCATCCTATGTGCGCATCTTACTTCCACAGCAGTTGGTGACTCCGGCTGGCCTTACCGACTAGCCGGGAAGTTGGATTTTGTGGATTTCAAGCCTCTGTTTACACGTCTCCGTTTCAAAATGGTAAGTAAGAGAGTAAATGGTCACATAGTTAAATCATATATTTGTATATGACAGTGTTTATTTAACACAAACAGGTGTGTGTGTGCACCTGTCGAGGCGCATGCGCGTACCTACGGACTGTATAAAGCTGTCGTCCTTGATCTGTTGTTTGTCATTAGCTGAGGGAACACAAGTGCTGTATTTCACGTAAACCAGTGTTTTTTCCCCACTGTGTAAGTGAAGTATTGGGAAGCAGATGAAGTTTTAAGGTTTCGTTTCCGTGAACTCTTATCTAATCCACCTGGATAAACCGGTTGGCTTGACTTTGGAGTTTCGGACGAATTATTTTTGCCATGTAAAGTGATTATTGTGATCCGACAGCTGTAGGCTATTGTCCAGGTTCAGGAGGTCTGGAGTTCGGGAGAACGAGCGAACTGGTTTATCCAGAAGTGGGCGACGGTGTTAAGCCCGTCCCTCTGAACACTTCCCCGGTTCTCTGGTTAATGTTTGCAGGAGTGTGGAATGCCGAAAGACACAATCAATACTGAACAAATACAAATTTCATTATTAGAGTTTAAATTGTAACAATTAATGTAAATATACTGCAAATGCATACTACATTTATTTTATACGAGTGTATTAAAAGATTCAGGGTTTGATAAATCATTACTTCACATATCAAATCAAATACATAATTATAATACATTTATATTTGCATTTAGTCCTTTAGGAGACGCTTTTATCCAAAGCGATTTACAGAGAGTTCATGTCATACAATAGGTTCCAGTTACTAGTTTCAACAAAAAACAGAACAATGCCTGTTGAGAGAAAGAGAGAGGGTTAGTGTTCTTTTATAATAATAGAAAGAATCATATTAATAATAGTACTGGTAAAGAAGTTTCATATTTTGCATTGTTGCAAAGAAGTTTTACAGAAAACATGATGTAGAATAAATGATAGAATTTGTGAAATACATGTTACATACATGTTATTATTACTATTTGTTTTGCAAAAATTAGTATCTGTAGAAATAATAGTCTGTATGATTGTAGCTTGTCATAAGTTTTAATTTGATAATGTTTTTGAAAATCTCACCGCACAGCTCCTGTGACTTCTAACGCATTATCTGATATTTTCTGGATATTTCAGAAATATTGATGTCATTTTATTTAAAGACTTGGAGGTGTTTGTTTTTGTAAGCATGTTCGCCAGTCTGCGGCGCTCACAGCTGTCTCGACTCCAACAATAGAAGGAAAATGAAATCGGTCAATCTGAAAAAGGAAAGAGAGTCACAAAATCAAAGCAGGAGCTTGTGTTCCTGTTGTCATGTGTTGGGGTGTGTTCTGCAAAAAACTGCTTCAGAAATGTGATTTCCTCCAGAGCACAATAGCAGAGCCGGCACGATACGACTTCTGTTTCCTTGTATTTCCCTCATGTTTTCACCTTTCCACCTCCTCAGGGTTTTAATGTGGAAACAAACTCTTTGGTTCTGGGGGATGCTGTTTATTATCATTAATCCACATGTTGTTATATCATGTTAAAACTAATGATTGGTTGACGCCTAACATGTTTCGTTGTGAAGTTCTTACATTGGGCCACAGAGGTCAAAGCCTACGGCTGGCAGGTTTCTGGTCTGAATACTATACAATACCATATACTATACATTCTATATACTACAATAATAGTTACAGAAGTATGGGAGTAGTACGCTGTGCAAATTATATTCTGTTCAGCTCAGCTCATGTCACCTTTTTAACTGTACATCTGTTTTTATTTTGCACAGTTGATCGTCGAAAAGTTAATTTTGTCTTGTTTACCAAAATGGTTTGAGCATGTATTATTTTCCTCTATTGAACGTCATTACTCATTTTGGTGGTGAAGTGTTTATTATGCAACACCTCTCCAGTTTGTGTTTCATCTCTTCTGAGAGGGGTGACTCATGTTTCCGTGTTATTTGATGTGGTCTGATAACTCTGCGAAAGAGGCTTCTTGTAGAAAGTTTGTGTGACTTACAACAACAGAAAGGTCATACCGTTTTTCTCCAGCTACGATGTGTGTTTGCTTTAGAACGAGGTTCTTAAAAGCCTTATTTAAGTTTCTCTGTAAAAAGAGGAGAGGTACAAAAATGAGGATGAGTTTTGAGAAATTCTGTTCTCACTATCATGCCATGAGCTTTGGAAAATATTTTGTATCCAAATTCATCCTGACGGTTGGCAGGGACTTCTTGTCTCCGATATCAAGTCTCATAGTCGTATTGATATAGTTCATGTCTTTGTGGTTCTCTATCTAAAGGGATTTATCTTTGTTTCTGATTTTGGCTGTACTTCAAAATTTAGATTTTTGATTTAATATGTGCATGTGATTCTTGTTCTTTTATTATAGACACATTAGAGAGGAAACTGGAAATTATGTTGCAGTTGTGAGTAAGATTTGAAGCTGCATTTCTAACATGAGTACCATAGCTCGGAGTGTCTTGAACATGTGCGCTAACTGCATTTACTCATTCCCATATTATTTCAGACCCGTATGACTTTTGAAATACAAAAGGAGATCATTTAAAAAATATCTGGTCGGGTGGATTCATTTACAGTACATTTGAACTCACTTTGACACTTGAGCACACTCTTAAAGAGCTTATGTCAAACTTAAAGTAACACTTTGAAAAATATTAATTTTATTCAGTCCAACACCCACATGAAAGCAACACTAATGAGGATTGTATTTAATAAAACATAAACCGTGTTAATAAAGATGACACATTTTCTGATATGATTTGCATTTTTGTGACTGGGATTGTCCTCCTGGATGCCATGCTTATTGCTCCCATGGCCCAATTTTAACCCATGACCTTCTGTCTACCAGCCTGGTTCATTATGAGTCAAACCCCACTCCTACATAAAAGTATGACAAAGGGTTCTCATGAATTTACATCTGTTTCTATCGGACAGATGCATTTCCTGTTGCTGTTCAGCCGCCAGGGCAAGTTACGGCTGCAGAAATGGTTCCTGCCCCTCCCGGAGAGAGAGAGGAAGAAGATAATAAGGGACATGTCCACTATGGTGTTGGCACGGAAACCTCGCACGTGTAACTTCCTGCATTGGAGGGACCTAAAGATTGTCTACAAGAGGTGAGCGTTAAACCCAGACCTGATGATTGAGTTGATGTGATGGGTAACATTATATCATTGAAATGAGACTACATATGGGCTCTTCACTCTTTCGGAAAAACTGCGTTTGACAATGTTTTTGTTAAGCACAGCTGGTGGTAACCAGATTTTATCATTAATCTTCATAAGGTGTGAGCTAAATTCTTAAAAACCATAGAGAAACGTTATCTTTAAAAGCAAAGTACTGTGCCAGCCATAGTTTCTAAACCAGTTCAGTCGGGTTTTCCTGTCATTACTGATGTAATTAGCTGATGTCATTGCTGTCACTGAGTTGTCGTTGTTTTCCTGTGTAAACTTGTGTTGGCTTTATAAACAATGGCCCCATTTTTACCACAGAACAGGATCTGAACAGGCACCCTGATGCAACATGATAATAATTGGTACTTCTCAGACATAAAAGGGATAGTTCACAACAAAAATGAATATTCTTTCATCATTTACTCACCCTCAAACCTGTCTAAATTGCTTTGCAAGGTTGCAATATCATGAAAGGGGCTGAATTTGAATTAAATTCTCACAAAATAATTAAATAGTAAATCTTTAAAATAAATATGCAATTTATTGTATTTAGTCAATAAATGTAAGCCTTTTTTATTCTAAATACATTCTTCCAAATATCTTCCTTTGTGTTAAGTAGAGCAAACACATTTATACAGGTTTGGAACAACCTGAGGGTGAAAAAATGATGACAGAATTTTCTTTTTTGGGTGAACTGTCTCTTTAAGAATCCGAATTCAGTACACTTACCTGAAGACCTTATCAAGAACTTTTTTATCATTTTCAAAGACCATATATTACAAAAAAAATCTCATGACATAATTTTGCTTTTTTATGAGGAGGCGGAAATCTGTGAAATAACACCAATCTCATTTATAGATTTCAGTACAACTAGGTTTAGACGTGGTGCATTATTCTTTATTCTTTTTTGTTATAATAATTGTACGTTTTTTAGGATTCACAATCAGAAATGAATGCAAATAAAAACATCTTTTGCAACAGTTACTTTTCCCTGTGAGATTAGGTTGAACATTCATCTCACAATCTGTAATACTTTTGATAAGAGTAGGGTGCTTTGGTTTTCTGGAGAATTCTCCAAACCATTCAGGAACCATTAAGTATATATAGTTGTTTTATTGCAAACTTAAGCTGTTTTAAACTATACATTTAAAAGACTGAGTATTTTGCTGTGTCAGCTGAGATTTGTACACTGCAGAAGACTCTTCTTTATTGTCCTGACACCTTGTCATATTTTTAATCTTCACTCTTGTGTTCCTGAGAGCGTGTTACTCACACAGTTCTGGTTCACAGCTGTGTTAACCTGTTGCTCTCCTCACCCCTGTTGTTTTCCATCGTGATTTTGACACACATGGAGTTTCAGTATGCCAGCAGTAATATGATGTGTAGATGACATTTGTGAGGATGTTGTCTACTATTTACAGACTAAAGAAAATTGTTCATATGCCAAATACTAAGCAATTCTAAAATACATGTGCAATTGTTACACTCAAATTGTCATGCTGAAATGATTATTTATAATGAAAAATGTATTACGACTGCATACAAGTAGTTTAAGCTGGATGTAAGCCGAGACAGTAGTAGTATGTGACCTTAAGACCATATCTTATGCTGGTGTTGTATTTGTTTCTGTAGATATGCCAGTTTGTATTTCTGCTGTGGTTTGGAGACCCAGGACAATGAACTTCTGGCTTTAGAGATTCTGCACCGCTACGTGGAGCTACTTGACAAATACTTTGGCAATGTAAGTATTTTACATATATAACCTACTGTTTAGAAGTTCAGGGTATTTTTTTATACTCGCCACATTACCACAAATACTTAAAAATTGTTATTTAAGTCTTCAGTGGGGTCACACATTGTGTACCATATGCAGAAATGTTGCCATTGTATCATCCATTTCCTTGAGGTTTCAAACTAAGATGCTTAAGATCATCCAAAAATGAATGAATCATCCTCGATTCTCCCAAATCTGTTTACATTTATTTTCTTCTGTTGAACACAATGAAAAATATTTGGATTATTGTTAGCAACTGGGATTTCTGGGGCACCATTGACTACCAGAATACAAAAAATGTATGTATTTTTTGGTTCTGTTAAACACAAAAGAAGACATTTTGAAGAATTTAGGAAAACAAACCCTTCTGTTCTTCAGGGGCAATTCTGGGGCAACTTTGACTATCATTTTTTGAATACCCCAGAAATCTCAGTTGTTCAACAGAACAAAGAAATGTATAAAGGTTTGGCACAACTGGAGTGTGAGTAATTCATGACAGAATTTAAATGTATTGAAGGTGTTCTCATCTCAACTGGGATTTATTGGTTTTGTTTTTCATAAATTCGGTCCACATTATGCAAATTGTGGCAGAATATTTAATATGTTTGCATAGTTCTATTTTTTGTTGAAAGATTTGTTTTTGGTGTTTTACCTTTAATCGTACAGCTGAGTGGTAGAGAGGACAGGAAGTGAAATGGGAGAGAGAAGGGGGTGGGTTTAGGAAAGGACCATGGGATGGTAATCGAGCTTGGGTTGCCCGATTCGCAACCGGCCCACATGTCGGAGCGCTGGCCACTAGTCTATCGGCTCTGACAGCATAATATATTACGTCAAGGCATACAATTTAAGACTACGAGAAACATTTCATTCCATCAACCCTAAACATTTGAAAGCTAAATAATTTTGTTCTTCATTCTTCTGTTAAATTTTGTATTGTCTCACCTGCATTACAGGTGTGTGAGCTTGACATCATTTTTAACTTTGAGAAGGCGTATTTCATTCTCGATGAGTTTCTGATGGGTGGAGAGATCCAGGAGACGTCCAAACAGTCTGTTGTGAAGTCTATAGAGGCATCAGATATGCTGCAGGAGGTGAGACTTGCTGCTGCTGTTATCAAGATGTTTTCAATAACTCATTCCAGATTTCTGCCCAAATCTCAAATAGAATTAAGTCATGGATGACTCGGAACCTAATGAGCTACTAACATTGCATTTAAAATTGCTGTTCTCAAATTGTACTGTTCTCAAATCTCTTAAATACCTCATATTTACATTTATAGTAATACATTTGTCTAACGGGTTATACAAAGTGACTTACATTTATTATGTGCACATGCATTCGCTGGGATTCGAAATCATGACCTTGGCATAGCTAAAGAACTATGAAGGTTTGAGAGAGACATAAGTGAATGGATGTGTAAATAGATTGACGCATATGTGTGTACCGTATATAGTATATATCCCATATAGGAACTTCTATGGTTCATAAGGATTTGGCTAAATATGTGTGGTGGAAGAAGTCAGAACTCATTTTCAAGCAGCATTAGTGAGGGTGATTGATTTGATTTGATCTGATCTTATCTCATCACATCAGATGTCAATGGCCTTTGAAGGAGGACGACAAACTGTGTTCAAGTCATTTCTATGAGTCAAAGGATGGAATTCATTTTGTTCAACGGTACAGAACATATGCAGTATATGCCCATGCTTAAAAGATTAGCTTTTATCCTTGAATTTCTTGTTTTAAAACATTCATTCATTTGTGTGACTTCAGAGCTCAAGGCTTCGGTCAATACTCATTTCTGAGCATCCTGCCTGGAAATGAACCTTCAGCTGCTTTAATGATTCTCAGTTATAGAGCTCCATTCTGGCCATCACCTTCATAAAACATTATTGATTTAAAGATGAGAAAGAGTCAAAGAGAAAAATGAAGTGATGGACAGTAAGAGAGTGGGGTTTTACATAGGGTCTTTACTAGCTGTGATAAACGCCCCTTTTCCAGAATGCCTCAAATAAAGGTGATAACATTAATATCAGTGTTGTTATAGTTAACAGAAACAAAAATTATTGGAAATGTTGCCTTAGTAGAAAGCTGAAATAAAATTTGAGACACTAATATCTTTAACTAAAATGCACAGCATGTTTCTAAATGAACACATGAAAAAAAAATGTATTAATTAAAATAATATATGATAATATATTATTATATAAATACCAAAGCAATTGCTAAAATATAAACTTAAGTTGACCAAAATAAAAAATACCAAAATAAAACTTAATATAAATAACTAGCAACTAGCACTGTAGTTTTAATTATTTTGCTTTGTACATGGTTTATTAAAATAAGCAAAGGGGTTATTTATTGAAGTATATTTCTAAGAAAAGGAATATTTAAAGCTGATAGCTAAAAGATTAGGTACAGATTTACCTAATGGAAGATTAGATCAAAAGTAATCGTTTATGTGTTTTTCCCTATCAGACAATGGAAGAATACATGAACAAACCTGCCTTCTGATGACAGCAGATGTGATGCAAGGTGACAAGAGAACATTCTGCCTACACACTGTAGGTTGTGTCCTTCAGCCAGGACACAATTTTATCAACGTCTGATGTTACTGTTCAAATTTACACATGAGGGCTGCAAACATATTTATAAAAATATTTTCAGAGCGGAAGCATCTTTCTCAGTTTGGATCAATTTTAATAAAAATGAATCAGGGTTTGAGCTGAATGTTTGAATAAGTAAAAAATAGAATAATACGTTTTTCAGCTTGTAGTAGTAATTTAATGTATTATAATTGCAATGCAGAATTTCAGTAGTTTAACTGTGCCTGCGCTGACACAACCATAGATCTTAACGGACAAATTTATACTTTTATACCAAGTTCAATATATATAATGATCATATATTTGGAGAAACTTTAAAGCTTGGTTTATCTGAAGTGCCTTTTCATGTTATTTAACATGTTGCATGTCTCAGGAGATGAAGAAAACTGAGTATTAAGGAAACTTAACGCTTCTTTTTAAGCTCACTTTGTTAATGTTGTCTTATTAAAAATGTCTTTTGATATGATTTTGTCTCCGTTATGTGTTTGTCGTTGAATTGAAATTGAAACAGAAATTGAAACAGAAATTCATATTTTGACATTTATTATTATTAATATACATTGCATTCCTTTTGGTGTATTTTGAATCAGACACCCTTCCATTGTATTTTGATATCAAAGTGTATTATTAATATGTTTTTTTATATTTATTTTTTACAAGTGACAAGAAGTCAATTTTTTTAGGTATAGTACTTTCTATATGTAATATACTGTAAAATGAACCTAAGACAAGTAAGCTTTTGTTTCTTAATTGTCACACAGTTTCTGCACACTCAATGGAATATGCAAACCTTCGTTTAATAAGGCAACACAATACAGCGAGAGAAAAAATAATACGTTAATGCTTTATTCATGTTTCTCTTCTCACACTTCAGAACATGTACAAAATGATGTAGAAATGAGGATTACATCCACCTTTATTGGATTCATCATGAAATAGCTTGTAAGATTGCAGCAGGAGTCCTACGACAATACGGCAACATTCTCGTGATAACAACAAAAGGAGCCAGAAAACAAATCGAGGACCACCGATTCATAACAACAGATAAAATGCACTTGAACTCCCACACACTGATATACGATATAGATATTTACATCATATAGATTTCCATGAAAACTAAAGCACTTTAAACATTGGTTTACTTTTGAGGAGATATAGGCATGTCCCATGGGTACGTGTTATTTTTCCCCCACCCATAATCTGACAGGTCCCTCCTGCAGCAAAATGGGCTAGTAGGATATTCTTACAGGCAGTAATTGGACAGTTTTTGAGTCGTTCACATGGCAACCATATCAAAAGGGCTGGACGTATCAGAAAATGGGCGTGGAAAAATGAACAAACAGCTCCTCACATTCCTGCGGCCATTTTCCCATGATACTCTCTACCCTCTTCTGTTCCAGATGCCGGCGGTGTTTGCTCTCCATGCTCCAGAGATGAATCTTGAGGGGGCGGTTTTTGGGGCCCCTCAACCTCCTCTTTCCCTTGGGTGTCTCTTTTGGCGAGCGTGCTCTTCCCGGCGTCAACCTGATCAAAGAAATCTTTCATGGCCTCCTCGTAAAACTCGTAAGGCAGCTGTCCGTTGGCGGCGGAGTCGATGGCTCTTTTGCGATCGCCAGTGTCTGGGTACTCGAGCAGTCTGGCAGCGAGGAAGGTCGACTCTTCATCTTCGTCTACATCATCGTCATCAAAATCTTGTTTTCTTTTGCTTAGAGGTTTGTTTAAATCGAACAAGCTTCCTCGCCTTCCGCTTGGGTTGAAGTATTTTGCCATGGCTGTTTTGTAGGGCCTTTGCTTTAGTAGAGCTAACTTCGCGTTTTTGTTGGCCATGTTTCCCAACCCGAGGATTTTTAGGATTTCCTCCGTCTTGACATCAGGAGGGATGTTGCTCACCGTAATTTCTGGCTGTCGGCCGTTGTAGTATTTGATCACCCGATTTTTGTAGCGAGGCTGGCTGGGATTCCTTGCCAGCTGAGGCTCGGGAAGGCGCTGTTGTTTTCTGGTTTCCTCCATAAAGAGCATTCCAACCAGATCTTCGGGAGGCACCTGCAGCTTCATCGAAATAGCGGATAGGAGCTGTTTGACCGCCCTAGGGTCGATTAGAGAGGGTCGTGATTGAAGCCTCCTCCTGGCCTCCATCAGATCTCGTTTCTGAACCTGGTCCGTCATCTCCAAGACTTTCAGTAGGTAGTAATCTACAAGTTTGGTGTCGTCGTCTGGATTCTCCTTGTCCTCGCCGGCTCTTCTTTCTATGGCATTGCTCTGCTCGCCATTATCCGCCAGCGCTCTTTCATATTCCTCGTGGCTTCCTTTGACCATTTCTTCCGTTTCCATCTGCTCCTCTAGTGGCACCCATTCCTCTCCTCCGGCCACGTCCTCGTAAGCCAGGCTTCTGACCCTTTCATCATCTTCATCGCCATCGTCATCGTCCTGGTTCTCTCTCTTCTGGTTCTGTGCGGCTGACAGTTTACCAAGCTCCTCGAAGATCGACCTCATGTTAGCGAGGCTCTGAGGGGTATACTGCTCGTCCAGATCCTCGGTCGCTCGTTTGTTGTCTCTGGTGTTTTCCTCATCTTCAAACATCAACGGATACTTCTTGTGCGGCTTCACGAAGCCCCCGTAGTCAGTGCTCTCCGCCTCCGTCATCGGGCGCCTGCTTTTGTGAGGGCGCCGTTCGTTACCGGTTGCAGGCTGGGTGCCTGTGCTCTCTCCAGCATCTTCCAGCATCCTGAGCAAAGATTGAACCCATTGGGGCACTTTGTTGTCAGGCCAGCGTGCGGCGTCCTCACGATTGGGTGCGTTCTCGTCCTGTTGGGAGGCGAGCTGCACCAGAAAGCGGAATTTGTCCACCTCGTCGTAGTCACCGGTGGGATTTTCTGGTCTGTCAGCTCTTTGCTTTAAACTTTCGATGTACTCCAGAGCTTTGATCATATCAGAGCTAGGAGCCAGAAAGCCACCCTGGTCACCGCCTCGCAGGCGGTGGTGACGCACAGAGGCACCTTCCACGGTAAGAGTTTGGAGGAGGGAGGCGAGCAGCACCACCACCCCTCTGGCGGACAGTTTCAGTAGTGGTGACATCATACCACCTAGAGATGAATTAACATAAAAATTAGTGCACATTGTATTCAATTAACCTAAATTTACATATCCATAATGTTGATTGAATATTGCTTTTTTGGAAAAAAACGAATGCTTTTTAAGGCAGAATACATTCAATGCAGTATTTACAATTAAAATTCACTTCAAGTATAGTTGCAATGTTATAAAAATGCAGACAAAATTGAATTTAAATTCAAATACATTTCTATAGCCTCTCACAATTTTCCATGGTTGCAGTGCAACTTTCCAGAAAATGCATTTTAGCGCATATAGGCGTCAGAAAAACAGTGTAGAAATAAGGTTAATTATTAAAATACATTATATTATGTAGTGATACATTAGCATTAAAGTGTTTATGATAATGCCTGAAACGTAGCAACGTTATCGAGATTTAAAATTACAACCTTTTTAACAAACTATGCTTTTGAAGGCAGAATGTGTGCAGTATTAAAATCCTCGAAGTTTAAACACCTTGCGTGTGCCGCTTTCACAATTTGTTTTTGACCCAAAATGTTTCCTGGATGGAGCAGAAGAGATACAGCGAGCGTCAGAGCAGCAATGAACAGAGTCGGAACACAACATGTTTTTAAACGACAACAGCACCGGATGAGTCACCGCCTGTTGTCAAGGTAACCTTTCACTTGTGGCTACCGATCTCCAAGAAGAGATTTTCCACGCGAATTTTGCTTAGTAAGATCTCGGTCAAAGCCCAGATGAAATACATTTTACAAACATAGTTTGCAAGGAAATCGAATAAATAAAGCACAGATGAGTGATGGTGTTTAACCAAGCAAAGCATAAAAGAAAAGCTCCACATCTTTGTAACCCTCATAAAGCAAATGTAGGTGTTTGTAAATAAATGTATAAAATCAAGCCACCTACCTGTGTGCAGATCTCAGAGGAAGTGAAAAAGCTTGGACAGCATGTCCGACGTGCATGTGAAAGCGCTTGGGTTGTGTTTCAGCACCGGACAGCTCCCCGCTCTATATGAGGCGCCACCTGACCCGTGCGTCACCGGCGCGCACGCAACACCGAGCCTGCGCATGCAGTCGATAACCATTCATGCCGTTCATTTGTGATGAGAAACTCGAGCCTTTTATAGCAACCAATTGGGTTTTGTCCTCGTTTTATTCTTAAAAAATAATATAGCCTGTACCCTAGGGAAGGCACATGTTGGTAAAATGTGCGTATGCGTAAATGTAAATGTTTTTTTCACAGATTTGAGACAATATACAGAATATGCTGTATAGCTGACTTTTGCATAGATTGTTGCTAAAATATCATCATTTTGTAGAAGGAAACTACTTTTGTAGCGTGGTATTCGCTACAGTAATATCTTGAAGATGCTTGGACATGTATTCATAATTTGTTATGATTATAGTGCTCCTGTCGCTTAAAGGGTAGACCATTGCATTAGCAGTGTAAAGGTGATGGGTCTGAATCCAGAAAAGAGACATAATGATACAAAAATGTATGCTTTGAAGACAGTGTATAGGTGGTAGCAAAGTTGTAAATTCACTTCTCATTCTTGAACACAACAGTTCTGCAAATAGATACCGCAAAATGGAACATTATGCTCCATCTATGTAATGCAAGGTGTGAACATAAATATCCGGGTATTTTATTCCCATTTTATGATTGCACCAAGCAATTAAACTAAAGTAAAAATGGTCGCAGTTGAAGTAATAGTAACATTCATTGTCATTTAGTACACCTGGGCACCACAGAGTTAAATCGGCAGGCGATGAGTCACACAAACGCACACACTGCAGGGCTCATAAGGAGATGGAAGAAGGCCTGTGATGGATGTTCAGATGCTGGTTGTAGCTCTCTCCAACTGAGCCGAGCATTCATTAGACCCTGCGCTGTGGACTGTCAAAAGCAGGATAAGGTGCCCTGAACACTTTTCCTGGAAAACAGAGAAATCTCTGCAGAGATAGCTTTGTCCTGAAAGTATTTTTAGCTGCAGAATCCTTTTAGTCTCTATATTGCAAAATTACCTTGTAAGGAAGGTATTTTGGGGAATCATTTGAGCAGACTGCTTTACAATGTGTAGATAGAGATGTGATATAAAAATATTAGGTTTCACAAAGAATTCACTTTTTTATGTTTTGGCAATACATAATTGAAGAAAGCCTTTATTTTATGTTGTATTCTTACACATTCGCTGAAGGGCCAGACTGTAAATTCCCCAACAAATGCAAATAAACTGGCCACACATGTCTTGTAAAGTTCTCCGCTGCCCATCGCTGTACTGTTTTTAGCACACGCTGATCCTATCCAGGCAGTTGACTGCACTCTGGGGAGTGGGGTGAGACGAGCCCTCTTGACGTTAGCTGCGCAGTCACATGGTCGTATATGAGTCATGAGCCTGCGTGTGTGCATTTGGGGGACGTGTCCATGGCTGTAATACAAAACAATCCTTTCTATTTCTGCTTCTTGATTCATAAAATATGCACATCTATGACTTCTATTAGCAATCAGGAGTGATAACACAGCAGTACTGTTGAAAGATTTATGAAAAACTTCTGACTTTATAGGTTACAAGCATATCAATCTACAACCCCAATGAATGTCCCGGTTTTCTCATCTTAAAGATGTGAGAGCATCCTACTGTTGGCATGACGATTACTCTAGGAGAACCTCCGCTTGTGGAAAACAATGATGACACTGAAACATGTCTTGCTGGAATTGGCTATAAATAGGGGCTGTGGAGGTGTCAGCAGGAGGTTACAGTCATGTGTGCGTGGACTGTGATGGACGATCTGATAGGCTGCGAAAAGTGTGGGCGTGTAGACAGGGGAATCTTTTGATGTGACTTAGATTATGTACATTAATAGCCGGAAATGAGAAAAACAAATGACCTCAAGCTTTTAGCTGAAAGTGAGACGTAAGAAAGTCTGACTGGAATGGGGCTGTTAGATCCTACCAGCTATGGGGTGTTAAATTAAAGTCTGGGAAACAAAAATTAGATTTCTTTGGATTTCACACATCCCCACAGTGGGTTGGTGGGGTGTTGCTATGCAGTTGCTAAAGTGTTCTGGGTGGCTGTAATATGGTTGCTTAAAGTTCAAGGTACACCCCCACTCCACTATTCTTTCATTTTGAATATTTTAAATCTTTTCAAAACAGACATTGAAAAGACCTTGTATCTCCATATTTCTTGATTCCTATTTTTTTGCTAATTATTAGAGTGGTCACCCTTCATGTTTGTCACTGGGTTTTGCAAATATCTAACAAATGAAACGTATTTAAAAGTGCTTACAATTTTGACAAACAGTATGCTTAAGTCAAGTTCAGGCTGGGGGTGTAACAATGTACCTGTATGGACAATAACAGTGATATAAAAAAAACATGATTATCAATATCGTGTTCATTCTATACACATAGTAATATCGTAAATAAATAAATGCCTATTTAAAGCTGGATTATATTGTGATTTGTTGGCCACAAAAGGAGAAAACACTGAGTAAACAAAATCAAAGATAAAATTCATTAATAGCATGTAAAAATATATACATTTGGTCACATGATCATGACAGACCTAGTATATTTCTTTTCTACTTGGGACTATTTAGCCCACTTTTTAGTTGTACTTATAATTGCACTTTTGACACTAAAGTTAATTGTTTAATAATTTTGGGGTGTTTTAATCTCTAATCATAACAATAACCGGCATTAGCAGGTATGCTTTAGTTTTACTTTGGCTCACTGCTATTTACTACCATTACCAATATATTATCTGAAATTAAACATTAATCCCTAGTTAAACTAAAGCAAATAACCCCCCAAATACAGATGATCCTAAACTAACATCTCAGCTAGAGCTTTGAAAGCTTTTGTTTTTGTGTTTAGTATGCTGCGATGAGATGACGGTCACAGTGAAGGGAGAGAGAGAGCAGGAATGTAAATGAGAATTAAAGGGGAGTGGTGGTGAATCATCTAACTGACATGAATCCCATAGATACAAGCAATGAAATCCATCAGTCAATTCATCATTAACTTCCTGTGTGCCATACGCTCCCTCCCTAATGTGTCTATCTCTCTTTCTCTCTGTGCTCTTATCTCTATCTCCCTCTGGTTGCCAGGGAGATTGACAGCGTTGTTGTGTGCCTCTCAGAATCTCAATCAATGATTGTCATTCCTGAGTCAACAGAAACCTCTAGGCTCTGCAGCGCCCCTCTCCAAGTGGTAGCCTGTGTGTGTCATAAACAATAGGACAGGTACTAAAGTGTGTGGAAATGAGTCATCGATGTTGTTTTAACATAGGCTGGAGTGTCCATTCAATTGTTTTGCTCAGAAGTTGTTACTTGAACGCACTCCCACTCAGTTTTTGTTGAGGAATCACTTTTGTCTCAAATGTTTTTATATGAAAAAAATCTTGGGAGAAATAAAAGCAGAAGTAAACATTGTCATTGTTTGAAGAAAATGTGGGTGGTCCTTGTTGGGTGGTTGCCAGGGTGATGCTATGCAGTTGCTAAGGGTATCATGGATGGTTGCTGACAGAACCAAGTCAAAGAAACCCACCTCAAAGTTGAAAATCATCTATTCACCATCATGTCGATTAAAACCTGCATATGACTTTCTTTGGTTTTGAGGCTTTACAAGGGAAGTCAATGGGAGCCAATGCTGTTTGGTGTTCTTCAAAATATCTTCTTTTGTGTTCTACAGAAAAAAAGAAAGTCAAACAGGTTTGGAATCGCATCAGGATGTGTAAATGATGACATTTTCATTTTTGGGAGAACAATCCCGAACTCTGAACCCCTAAATATTGCTTGGCTCCCTATTTCACTCTTTTAGCTTTTTAAAGTAAAAATGGTTACAAAGGCACACTTTAAAATATTGATATAATACTTCATTTTATTCAATGGGAAACTGTAGGGTCATTAAAAGCGATGTCTGTATCAATGAGTTTGGAAAAGAGGGACTGAGAAATAGGAGGAAAAGAAGAAATAAGAGCATAGAAGCAACGTTCACCAATGAATGATTCACAATAAATCAATGTATGTGTATTAAGAAACGAAACAGCGTTGATTTAACGTTGACTTTAAACATCTCTCATTCGTGACAGATAAGCCTCGATTCCATCTCCGTGCCTTCAACACAAACTGGTGTTCTACCACATCAGCTCTCTCATCTCCGCTCCTCCCTGTCTTACTCTCTCGAGTCCTTGTCTCCATGGTGACCCTCGGCTTTACGTCTTTCACTCATCTCTCTTGTTCTGTAGGTGCAGAAGTGAGGCAGCGTGTGGCTGGTGGGATCTAATAAGGATGAGAAGACAATCGTTTATCCATTATGTCTCTCTCTCTCTTGCTCTCCCACACTGTCATTTTTGTGTTGGGTTTGCTTTTAACCACTTTTAAATATGAGCACATGCGGAGTACATGAAGATGTGGATCTGGGGGTCTTCAAATTCAAGATAAGGCAAATCTATAAAGAACAGATTAGTTGAAATGAAAATTTGGCCATCTTTTACTCTCATCATTTGAATTTTTGAAGCCACTGCAAAGTTGGTCCTTGCATTTATAAATTAAATGAAAGATATTCTCTGTGTTTATAAACAGCACAGCACTAAGACTTTCATTAACGCTTAAGCTGTATGTAACCCTGAACTACACATATTCTTTATTACCTGTTTTCTCTCTTTTGTTTGATTTCCTTGTTTGCTTTGCTCTCTCTCTCACTTTTTCATTCACCCCCCACTCCTTCACCTTTCTCTGACTCACCATCTGAATGACGTATTCGCTTACGTGTGTGTGGAACGAAGGCCTTTTTCCATTTTTCTATCTAACAATACATCTCTAATGAGAAGAAATGGACACCGACGTCAACCCGTTTCTCCTTGTCTTGGGGTCTCTCTCTTTTCTTTTCTATTTAGGCGTTCCCCTGACCCTGAATAGTTGAAACAGACAGTTGTTCTGGCGACTTTAACGTTGTGTTCTTGTTGAAAGCTCAGCATCGTGTTTGGTGGTCAGACGTTTGAGGTAGCCGCTGCGTTCACCAGCTGCGAGTAGCTCAACACCATCTGTTTCTCACATTTCTGGAAGATCAATCTTGAGGATCTGAAGCATTACAGAGCTCTTAAATCCTTCAAACAGATGGTACGTTTCTACACCATAGACCATATTAAATAAAACATTTGGATTCCCCTTAAAGGTTCTTAATTTTGGAGACCCACAGTACCGCAAATGAGTCTCTCCTATTTAACACACCTGATTCACATGGACAGCTCATTATCGGAGAGATCCATGAACGGAGGGTGTCAGATACGGGGTCTCCAGCAC
The DNA here is from genome assembly GCF_015846415.1 of Triplophysa dalaica. Lineage (NCBI taxonomy): Eukaryota > Metazoa > Chordata > Actinopteri > Cypriniformes > Nemacheilidae > Triplophysa > Triplophysa dalaica. The sequence goes on along the minus strand of NC_079544.1, from coordinate 21,379,692 downwards.
CAGGATTAACATCAACTAGTTTTAACAGTTCTGTTCAGCAGGTAAGAATCTGATAAATCAGATGCATTAAATGCGCTGATTTGAGTTTGAATAGAAGAAGCTACTGAATCTCTGGCAGAAGTGATACTGACACATCAACCTGCCCACGCAAACCAGCATGGGCGCACTGTTGGTAGTGTGGAGGATTTTGTGAATTCGTTTCCCCTTACAGCATATCATGGATATGGTTATAATTATAAACAGTCAAAAAAAGAGCATACATTTGTGTCTGTGTGTGTACTGGAGGAATCCCAGCATTACTTTTAATGAATATCAGTTCTGAGAAAAACACAGAGCTTTAGAGACAACAGTGCAACGGAAGAGAGGAAAATGACCTTTGCTTGCATAGATGAACGCGGTTGGTGGACTGATTTGACCAGTGCACTGCACACACAGACACACACACAACAGAGAGAGAGAAGAGAGAGAGAGAGAGAGAGAGAGAGAGAGAGAGAGAGAGAGATGAGAGAGAGAGAAGAGAGAGAGAGAGAGAGAGAGAGAAGAGAGAGAGAGAGAGGAGAGAGAGAGAGAGAGAGAGAGAGAGAGAGAGAGAGAGAGAGAGAGAGAGAGAGAGAGAGAGAGAGAGAGAGAGAGAGAGAGAGAGAGAGAGAGAGAGAGAGAGAGAGAGAGAGAGAGAGAGAGAGAGAGAGAGAGAGAAGGGGAAACATGTATATAATGAGTTGACCACACAGCATGTTTCTCATTAGTTGTTTTTTTCCCACACATAAAAAGAGCTGCCTTTCTCCCCCCATCTCTCTCTTTCTCTCTCTCTCTGTCCTTTCTCGATGGAGGGGCTATAAATATCCCAGTGATGACTCATATACCAGACATATCAATATCTCCAACCACACACACACACTATTTTATTCCAACAGGACGTACACTGTTTTACACCAAACAACACCTACTGCAGTTGGAATATGTAAAATAGAACTGTATTAAGGTTCTTTTTTAACTCCATTTAACTGAATTATTTTGGTTTATTTCATTCTTATAAAATGCATTAGAAATACTATTTCTATTCCTTTGGACATTGGACATTAAATTTGAGATTTGAACAAACCTGCATTACTGTAATATGAGCTGCGGACATGAATGATCCCTAAACTCGTGTTGCTTGTTGAGGTGCTGGTACTTTTCTCAAGAAATAACAGACAGAGCTTTTTTCCCTTGTGGATGACAAAATAAGTGAAAGAAATAGATATACTATGCATTAAACGAGGGATTTAAGAAAGACTTTTTGGACATGTTACCTACCCAGAAATCCTAAAATCATAGCGGTGCGTTCTGCATGGGCAGGTGATCTAACTACAGTTCTTCTCTGATCAGCAAACACTTTGAAATCCAAATGAAAGTTTGTTTGCCATACCAATAAAACACGTCAAACTGAAGCTGATATGGAGAAAGAGGGAGGAAAAGCAACACTGACTCATATTCAGATGTGCCCACTTCATTCTGTCGAGGTCTGTTTTCTACATTTATGTTTTTGTCTTCGTATAGGTGTGGATGAAGGTTCCCTCGTCTTTCCTTGATGATGATTTTGTTTATCTTTTTTTGTATGTGTCATGTGTCTGTTTTTGTATGTGAGCCTGCATCTCACACAAGCAAAATCACAGATGGAAGAAAACAAACACATCGAACAGTCAGCCGGCTGTCTGTCATATACACACACATTCACACCCACACGCACGCTCACCAGTATGGCGTTTGTGGTACAGAGCCCATCTGGTTCTATAAATTGTAATGTGCATGTATGGTTGTGTAGCCTGATCAATGTGTGTGTATGAACACGAGAGAAGCTGGACATGATTTATGGTATTGACATTTGTGTTTGATGCAGAACCCTTTTAATGGAGTTTTATTGAACCGTAAATTATGATTGGATGCAAACATATACACAAAGATTGTTGCAGACAGCAATCAAAGTCAGATAATCTATTCTGTTCTGTCTATTCTATTCTATTCTATTCTATTCTATTCTATTCTATAGATGTTCATTGGTAGCACCATCCTGAAGTGTGGGGTTTAATGTAACACAAACCATCTGAATGTCTGAGTCATGACTTGAATCTCTTTCTGATCCACAGCTGTGTGTGTGAGTCACTCCTTTAATTAAAGATGCTTTATTCGCCGTCTTCGACATCATCTATTTGCATTCATCAAGCCCTCTTTTCTACTTCATAAAGTCACACTGACTTTGGACTTTCTAAGAATGGCGTACCTTCCGATTCTATCCTCATGATCTCTACAAAAGACATCAGCTTGTGGCCTTGGTTTCCATGGACACCGAAGCTCGCACTAAGGACTGACTTTCTTGTTTTGTGTATGGTAAAGGTTTAAGGCAACATCTGCACAGAATGCAGACATCAGAGATCTCATCCTACCGATTAAAAAAAGATTCAAACCTTTGACGTCAACCGTGCAAGGTCGTGAAGAGACTAAATTTGTATATGAAAACGTTTTCAAAATGCGTCACCCCTCTTAATTATTAAAGGAATCTAAGATCAGGTATTAAATACAAACGATTGCTTTTAACCTGTTTAACCAGTCTGTTTTTGCAAACCTTTCTTAATTAAGTAACGTATAGGCTATGTTTAATCATAAATGTGGAAAAATGTAATGTGTTGTAATGAAATAATGTTAAAACAAAAACAAATGTTAAAATAGCCCAATTACACTAACCACTGAATTGACTACAATTAAATTAAATAGATAAATTATTTTAATCTAATCAAAGTTGTTTTATCTAAAATACCTGATTTTTATTTAACAGGCTACAGGTAGCCTACAGTGGACATGGAGTTATTCTCTCTTGGGTAAGTCATCTCATGCTGACACCTACTGGCAAATAAGGCTTGTGTCGTTCATTTGAACTTATACTTAATTCATGTTACAGTATAGTTAAAATGATTTTTATATATGAATAAACAGTTTCAAGAGGGATATTGAGATTAAAATACACTGCTAGTTTTCATAAACTTATAAACCACGCAGACTATTTACATTAAAATCCTTCCAAATTTGAAGGTATGAAGCTTTTTTACTTGCTTAAAATAGCAATACAGTTAAAACATTTTTAATTCAAAAGTTTAAAATAAAAGTCTCAACAATCTCAATGTCCCTGTTTACAACATTCTAATTACAACATTCAAATTAAGGATCATTTACCATAACCAAAAAACTACAAATAACCATTGGATAGTACAAAAAAACTGTCCCCAAAATAGCACTCAGAAGTCACAAAACTTTTAATCTGCGTTACATAGTTTCAAGGCCAAATTGCAAATAAATAGGGACTTTCTTGCTTTACCCATGTGTCACAAGAGAAGAACTTTACCCATAAACACATCCCAAACCTGCTCAATAACAAATAACCAAACATATTCAGAGGAAGCATCACATCTGTACATCTGCTGAATGGATTTATGCATCCAAGTTTGTGTTCCAGACATATTTACAAAGTGGATATTAAAAGTGGAAAGATTACGTCCACAAAATATCGTTTTTGTGTTTCTATAACACAATCCTAAAGTATCATTTTTAAGATACATTATAACAGTTTGGTGGAATCTAAATCAAACAATCTGAAGCCTGTTTGACACTACATTGTTAATACATCGATAAGGACCGGCCAATGCATCAGACATACTGTATGACCAAAGTAGATGATGGAGATCTCTCTAGACTAACAGTTTGATTGGTCAGCTGCTTGTGGCAGGGACCAATGGTATTGAAGGACTTATTGAAGCATAATCAAGGTAAGCGGAGTGTACAGCAGCTGGTCAGTGGGAATGAGACACTCCCTGATGTAAAACACAGAAATAAATTATCAAAAGTACAAATTCCTATACACCAATTTTAATCTCCACTGTGTAAAAATAGGCAATCCACATCCTCCATGAATTTTGAAACATAATTTGCTCTCAGTTCCATTATGAAAAAACGAAACAGCTGAAATGTTTCTATGACCAAGAAAAACTGTCTAAACGAATCAAGAAAACAAGAAACAAAACCCAAACATGTTGGTTGACCTATTAGCCTTGACAATGTTATGTGCTGAATACAGACGGTTACAGTACATTTCCACATAAATAATAACAAATAAATGTACAAATTTAGAAAACATTTGCTCTTGTTTGCAAATGCCACATGTGTCAATGTCCGCAATACAATGTTTGTAGTTCAAGCTTATTTGTTGTTTTCTATCGCCTGAATCATGCAAAGTCAAATAACAAAGTTGTCAAAATCATAACCGTGTAAGACAAGAGATCCGCACAGCACGAAGCAGAATAAACACGTCTCCTCAGTTACAGTAAAGAGGGTCCGAGACATTCGTGCTTACTGTGAGTTTCATTTGACATGTTTGAGAAAACATTTATATTGCACATCCAAATTCATAGATCTGGTTCCTACAATGACAATATCACAATATAATGCGAAAACAACCCATAAAATGACTAGTTGGGAAACTAATAGGGTAGCCAAACTACGGCACGCTTGAGTCCCTTGAAAAACCTCCATGCAACACAATGGCTACATCATAAGAGCACATGACACTTTTTAAAAGGCATTACAAATTCAAACAAATGGGAGTTCAATGGATTATCGGCTGGATGTATGGAGTTAAACGGTAGATCAGAAATCTATGTGGATGAGAAAACATTCACTTCCGTTCTGGACTGGAGAAATCTCTGCAGCTGTTTGTGAGGTACACCGTGATAATTGTGCACCAGCTCCTCAATTACATCATACGTCTATAAAACTATCATATTTTACCGGCAACTGTAACTGCGTTTTTGGATGTAGGTAAACAAAAGATGCCGAGGTTCCATGTAACAAGAAAAAGAAAAGAATCAAAATGACCATTTCAGGAAAAAGTAACATTGAAATACAATAAGAAGCATCTGATACACATTCAGATCTTCCAAGCCCACACAACGATGTTTCAAATGCAATCCTTGAATAAAGCATCGTCTAAATAACAGAAACAAAAAAACAACAGATGACCAATATGCAAAAAGTTTTCCTGCATAGACTGACGATACATATTCAGTGTGAGCGCTTGTGCTAAAGGATGGAGCTCATGTAAGGGCAGGGCGGAGCACGTCTATCCAACTGAACCAGACGGAAGGAAGAAAAAGAAGTCCAAAAGTTTACAGTCTGTAGGTTGCGTCATTCTTGTAGCTTATCTTCGTAACAATAATTGATCCATACAATTGAATAAAAATGAATACCTGCTCCAGCAGGTGACGTATGTTGTTATATGTTTATGTTTAGGTCAAATAATATTTGAACAAAAATTCAAGTGTGTTTTTGATCGAGAGTATCACAGCGAGGAGGAAGGCTGGGGATAGGAGGTGTTTTCTGCGTATGTATAGGCATTGTGGTTCGGTGTGAACCCCTCATCTCTTCCCCATCACCCCGCTGGCAGACCCCGTCTCATTTACTTTCCCCCGTACATTCTCTCGATATCGTCCTGATAGTGCGTTTTCAGCTCCTTGCGTTTGAGTTTGAAAGCGTCAGTAACCAGGCCTGTTTCGGGAGTCCAGGGTTCGGCACTGAGACAGATTTTCTTTGGGATTTCGAAGCGCTCCAGTTTACCTGTCAATCAAAAGACACATTTAACAGGGTTGATTGTTTGGGGCAGTTCAACTACTGTAGCTTTTGAATTTGTAACTAGGAGGGAGATATCTAAAATACATATCATTTAAACCATTTTTATTGAATTTAAATTACGTTTTAGTTTCATTTATAATTTCCATCCATCCATCCATTTTCTACCGCTTATCCGAACTACCTCGGGTCACGGGGAGCCTGCGCCTATCTCAGGAGTCATCGGGCATCAAGGCAGGATACACCCTGGATGGATTGCCAACCCATCGCAGGGCACACACACTCACTCAGTCACTCATTCACTCACGCACTCACACCCTACGGACAATTTTTCCAGAGATGCCAATCAACCTACCATGCATGTCTTTGGACCAGGGGAGGAAACCGGAGTACCTGGAGGAAACCCCCGAGGCACGGGGAGAACATGCAAACTCCACACACACAAGTCGGAAGCGGGAATCGAAACCCCAACCCTTGAGGTGTGAGGCGAACGTGCTAACCACTAAGCCACCGTGCCCCCCCTCTCATTTATAATTTAAATAATAATATTTTCTTAATATCTTATCTGTAGCATTATTATTAGTTAATGTCTGCACAACAATAATCAATGATATTACAGCAATTCACCCCCCAAATAACATTTCAATACATATACGGTAGACAATTTTATCAGATGCACGCACCACGTGCAGAAAGTTAACTTCCTGTTTGTGTGTGTTGATCGGTCTGGCTAGTGGCTCATAATATAACTATTTCTATTTTATTTTATTTCATTTCTATTATTATTCCATTCTATTACTAAGATATTTTATAATAATTGTATTACATAAACAATTTGTTCAATTTCATTGTGTATTCATTTCATTACATAAATAATTTGTTGAACGGGTCGCATTTAAATTTAGCCACGAAACAGTTCTAGTACTGGTAACCCAAAATAATACTGGTTACTAGACATACTTTTATCTTGCTAGCGAATTAAATTTATTGTTATTTATTTTGCATGTTTTCAGAAATAGTACTTTATTTTTTGAAGATGCAAACTGGAATTAATTTTGGACCACAAAAGCATGCATGGGTAAGAACGTTTGTTTATGTTGCTGCTTAGAAACCGTCGATATACATATTTAAAAAAAAATACATTTCAACAAAGTTGGCTGCTGACTGACCTCTAATAGCCGCTTCAGTGATAATACCCAGAACCTCTTTCTCCATCTCTTCGTGGTTACAGACCTCTTCCCATGATCCTTTAATGCCTCTATGCTCAGCAAGGGCGGTTAACTGCTTCTGATTGGGCACCACGAAGCCAATCACATAAGATTCTTCACTGTGTTAAGAGAGAGAACATTTTTACATTACTGCTACAATACTGTACTACACACATATACAACTTTTGTAAAACATGCTGATGATTCTCTGACCTGTTGGCGTAAGCACAGATATTGTCGATGAGGGAGCAGTTTTTCAGGATGGCCTCCACTTTCCCGAGAGACACATATTCACCAGCCTGCAACTTCACCAGGTCCTTCTTACGATCTATTGGCAACATACAAGCACACCAAAACTAAAAAAACAAACTTCCTAGTATGCTTCAATCCAAAGTGACGTGCATTACACATTTGAATAAACCATGTGAATAGATCATTTGTCCTCTAATATTACAGGTCACGTGTGTAACTGTACCGATAATCTTGAGGCAGCCGTCTGGGTGAAACTCCCCAATGTCTCCAGTGCAGAACCGTCGCTGGCCATTCTCATCCACGAAGAAATCCTCTCGGTTCTTCTGCTCGTTCTTATAGTAACCCATGGTGACATTGGGTCCGCCAATCAGAATCTCTCCTCGTGGGTTTGGTTTGTCTGTGCTGTAATACCCACCTATACACAACAAAGAGGAATAACCCAAATGTACCCAATAATTTGAATCGAATTTAAGGGACAGTTCTCACAAAAATTCTATCATTAACTCACCACATAAATGTCTTTGTTCTGATGAACACAAAGGAAGATATTTGGAAGAATGTCAGTAACCAAACCGATCTGATCCCCCATTTACTGCCATAGTAGGGTAAAATAAATACTATGGGAGTCAATGGGGGATGAGATCTGTTTGGTTACTGACATGTTTAACAACTAAGAAGTTTATAGACATTTGAAAGAATCTGAGGGTGACGCCATTTATTTTTATTTTTGGGTGAACTGTCCCTTTAAGTAGCTCTGATAAACATTTAAGATACTTAAGAATCAATATTTCTTCTATATACCAGAGCTTACCTTCCTCCCAGTCTTTAAGAGTGATCTCTGAGCAAACCAGTGGAGCTCCGACCCGTCCAGTGTTGTAATCCCACACTACACACACACAATCATATTATCTTTGCAGTGTAACACGTGAATAAAGACATTCACTGCCTTTTTAAAGTAGTAGTAGTCACTCAAGTGTTATAAAACTTTTAACCCGTACTGTATTTTCCTTGATAATCTAAACCATGACCTTGGCGTTGTTAGCACCACACTGAACCACCGAGCTAAAGGAATAAGTTGCTTTGGTTCCCCTGCTTTGTGGCTCTCATGCTTACCCTCGCAGATAGTCCCGGCTCCACAGGTCTCGGTGAGGCCATAGCCCTGACCCACAGGACAACAGAAACAGATGTTCATGAACCGTTGAGTGGCTGCGGACAGAGGAGCTCCACCAGACAGCAGCAAGCGCATGTGACCGCCCAACAATGAGCGGACTTTGTTGAACACCAGCCTGCAGACACACAAGTTCAGAAACAAGCGATTGGACACTCTGGATTACGGTTCGTTATGGATGAAATCCTTGTGGGTCCGGCCGTTGTATAATACCTGTCACACAGCGGCGTGCTGTATCCTTTGGAGATCTGTTCCAATTTGTAGTTGTATGCCAGAACGAAGAGTGTTTTTTGCACGCTGCTCATCTCCTCAACTTTAGTCATGACGTTCTTATAGATGCGGTCCATAATTTCCTACAAGGAGAGAGAGAAAGATCTTTCACAGACGTGTCAGACTCACCGCTGGTATTGGACACATGTACAAGTGAACTCGCTAACCGGCACGGCTGCCATCAGGGTGGGTCTGAGCATGCTGGTGTCTCCTTTACTGCCTTTTTTAATTTTGGATGACTGCGGGGGGGCGAAAAAAAGAGCAAAAATAAGAAATGCCAACAAATCCTATCCTACATATTTTTTAAACCTAAAGAGTTATACAACATTCAAATGTGGCCAAATCTTTGGCTCCGGAAAAAAGTCGCGTCTGGGACATGATAACACATCAAAACGTGTGTGTTTCTGTCTGTACCTGGTCGGAAAGAGTCTGAGGTGAGGAGTATCCAATGCGACAGCCATGCGACACACACACCAGCTCAGCGCTGAGCTCCAGGACATGAGCGAGCGGCAGGTAGCCCACATAGGTGTCATTCTCACTGCCCGAATAAATTAAAACACTATTTTTTTAAACAAAAATCCTTAACAAAATACAAGTAAACTGCATTTTGAAAACTGGTGAATCACATTTGTTGGTGAGTGAAACATACTCCAGGTTAGGGATGCGCTCAGCCATGCCGGTGATGCCCTGCGATGATGTTGCTATGGGAGATCATGACTCCTTTCGGAGTGCCGGTAGAACCGCTGGTGTACATGATCACTGCGTTATCAGACGGCTGAGGATGCCTGCGGGAGACCGTAACTGCACGGACACAAAAAGACCACACATCACTTTAGTCATTCATGATCCGGTGATAAGTCTAAACCTTTCATGTTAATCCTTCAGAGAAACCTGCTCTAACAATGATAACATCTCGAGAGGGTTTTATCATCTGACACAAAGGTGAGTGTGTGGGCTCTTAACACTGCTCTGCTGTCCTCATCTGACCCTGATAAGGAAACTTATCCTTCTTTTCCAACAAAATCTATCTTTGCACCTTATTTGGTCTTTCATCTGCTTGTGGTGCGGGTAACCATAAAACACGATAAATGATGGTGATTATTGTTAGTTCGTAAAGATGTACAGATAGTTGGGCCTCTTACGGTTCTCAGGTTTGGATCCCAGTTCCTGCACGGCAGCCATGCTGTGGACCATGATGCCACGGGGCATGTCGGGCCAACGGCTGGGCTTCTCATCAACCAATATAATGTGCATCAGTTTGGGAACATCCATCAGAATGGCCTGACAGAGAGGGAGAGAGAGAGACCATTAAAAATGTTCATTTAATCAGCATTTCTAGATGTATTGTGGCCTTTCCAGTCCAGTGTCTGTTGAGTTTCAACAAAATCAAACCTCAGGAGTGACAAGGTCATCCAACAGCAATGTGAAAGACTGACAGCATGACAAAACACATGAAAACCGTGATACCAACTGAGATATAAACTATGTAAACTATATGACCAAATAAGCTGTTGTTTTGCTTAGAAGTGAATATGAACTTCAGCACAGAATGTGAGGTCTGAAGAAATAAAGAGCATCTTTTTGGTTATTTTGATCCGTTTCCCCTTGTTTTAATTTTCTGCAAAAAATTGCAAATAGAGACAATAGTTAGAAGATAAATATTGTTAGTCGGTCGCAGAATTATTATTATACCTTAACAAATAGGCTACTTATAAATAGTAAATATCGGTGTGTTAAAATTGTTTGGTTGTTTTTGCATTCGTTTGCATTCGTTTTGAATATTTATTTATCTTTGGGTTTAGGTCCAGTAGATTAACCAAATACAGACCCAACCAGACATACAGAAAGAGAGAGACACTGACTTAAGTGACTCCTCCCCTTTTAAAATAACCAATAGCGTTTCGTTTACCTCACGGTCTGGAATTTGACGAGAAGCTGAAGTGCAAAATGATATATTTTGGGACACTGGGACATGCTAACGCGAAACAGAAGTGGCAGTTGTTGCCTACACGACACTGTGATCCTTAACGGTCATGAACATCAAAATACAGCCCTTCCATGCATTTAAGTTTTTATTCATGCAATATTTTGTATGTATGGTTTACTGTATGCGCACATTGATTAATATAGCGAAGCATCTTTTATTTAATTTGATTAATGCAGTGTAGCGTCACTAAACTCCGACCTCTCGTGGTTAGTTGTGGGTAATAGCACATGTTAAGTGACCATGGATTCACACTTTGAATTTTCAGCGAAAAGAGTAGACCATCCGGGTTCTTTGAGAATACTCATTTCAGCATACTATGATTTGGGACATACTAATTCTATTTAGGAAGGATAGTATGCGAATCGGGATGCAGCGTAAGACTATATATTCATACTAAAAGAAAATCAAATTTCCATTTTGATTTCATGGAAACTTTAGAGTATAGACATGACTATTTTGTTCCAAATTTCCATCATTATGTTGTGACAGCTGTGAGGCCAGGACCTGTACCCAAATCCTTTTAGTGTGTAGCGTGTTGTGTGTCTGATGTATGTAGCATGTTCTCACCATGAGGCGGCCCTGCAGCAGGTCTTTGCTTGTTATGATGTGAGTGACCTCGGTTTCATTCAGACCATGAGCTATAGATGCTCCTCCCAGTGTAGAATACAGAGTCACCACTAACACACAGAGAGAAAATGTTCACATATGTTATCATTTGACAGTTACAATATGTCTTACCTATGTAATGTATGTTTGTACCTATACTCCATGCTTTGACAAAATTGTACCATTACAATCATGCCAATGAAGCAATTTGTATTGAATTAAATAGAGACCCTTCTCTTCCAATGAGACAAAGATCAGGTGAGAGGCCTAATCCTATTTTTCATGACTGTCATTACAATTGAAAAAAGAAGTAGTGAACTTCTTTTCCACCATAACAGGGGTTATGGGTAATATTAGCAAATAGTATTTCCAAGATGCAAAATATATCAAAAATGGTTTTCCATATGATTATGAAATTAGGTGTCGACCGATATGGGTTTTTCAGGACCGATGTCGATACCGATTATTAGAGATCAAGTAGACTGATTACCGATATTTTGAACCGATATTTGTGTCTGGTATAATAAATATGTTCAAATTCAAGAATAACAAGGGCTCTGACAAACACTTTGCACAAAAGACATGGTCACTACAAGTTTACTGTAGTAGCACCATGGTAAACGGTAAGGAAGGAAACAATAGGCCTATTCCTCATAAAGAATCGATCCACTTGATGCGGTCGCTCTTGAAACGCGCAGTTAAATTAACATATTCGACAAAGAGTCTTGCTGTCTTGTTGTGCCGTTGTTTTGGGGCTTGAGCGGACGCAGGAGAAACTGTACCTGTCATTACTTTCATACAAAGTACATGTAGTAACCAGTCAACCACACCTCTCACAACATTCAAAAAACTACTTTAAACCTAATCTCTTCTGTGAATACTTGACAGACAAAAAAAACTCTCTCTTTCCCTCAACAGGTATTGTTCTGGCTTTTGTTGAAACTAGTAACATTGTATTGCCACCTATTGTATTAACGCTCCTGTATGACACATCGCTTATTGCTCCCTGAACTCTCTGTAAGTCGCTTTAGATAAAAGCGTCTGCTAAAATGACTAAATGTAGTACATCATCAGAGAATATTTGTTTAAGATATTAATTCGATTCGAAAAGTAGATTTTCTTTAGAACAATGATTTACATTTCTTTTCCTTTGTTTTAATGACACGTTTCAATGCATGCGGAGGCAGGCAGCTGAAAGCGCAAACATTGTGATGTCAATATGAGTTTACACAAATAAAAGTAACTTGGACCTATCACAGTTTCGAGTGATGCATTAGTCTTATTGTACGACCAAAATTACTGGAGTATTTAAGTCTCTCTCCGCAGTGATAAGCGGCGTGTTGAGATAAAGGAATAACACTGTTACAGATGGTGTTCTCATTTACTCAAGACAACAGGCTGTGTTTACGTAAAACAGCTCGAGCTAGTAAATGCCATATTGCTTTCAGTGTCTTTAGCCTTCCGTGTTGATTGGCCAGACTCATGACTTCCAGCAAATCAAATAGGGGGTGGGCAGGCATCGCTCAAGGCCAGAGAGTGACGGCCACGTGATAAGTTGGAGAATGCATTAGAGCCAGATAGCGCATTTCAAAATGACATTACTTTTTCGGAAAATCAGCTTTTAAAATGACCAATGTCAATAATCATAAAAATACTCTATATCGACATCGATAAACGGTCGACCCCTAACGCAAATATTAATTTTGCATACTATTTTGGACACACAGCAAACAAATTGGGATGTGTGTGTGTGCCTACATGAGTGAGTAACAGCTCTGATTTCAGTGTGAGGCCATTTTGAATCTAATATTGACAGATCAAAATAGATCTGCTCTCTTTGGCCAGATATTCTCCATTGTCCTCTACTCCGCACAATGGCAACTGCATGTGTGTGTGTGTGTGTCTGTGTGCTCACATGGGAAGTTGTACATGAAGCAGGCCTGAGCGGCTATGATCCATTCCGCCCGTGTTTCGCAGAAAATGGCGATGTTACACAGGGGTTTCTGACCCAGTGCGGCGAGGCCACTGCCAAACCTCTGAGACTGATAGAAAGTGTCCTCATACGACAACCAGTTATAATCGCCCAAAATCACCTGCCACGAGAAAAGATGGAGAAAGAGATCTGAGTCGCATACATTTTCAGAGGCAAAATGTGATTTCTTGTATCCAGTTTCATGTAAACAGTTCTGGACAATAGCAGGCTGCAGATAAACACACTGTTTACAGAGAGAGACGACCACTGATGCGTTTCCTCTGGAGTGCAGTCATACTCAAGAGAGCTTGCGAGCGAGTTCTTGAATGTTGTAAGTATGCGGTAAGAAAGACTGAGAAACAGGAAATAATGAAATGGCATTTGTTCACAAAGTGTATTCATCAAATCTATGAAATAAATCTGAAACCTAAAATCTGAAATGCACACTACAGTCCAGTAGAATATGTTTGATGGAAAGTCCATTCTGACGAGATGAACACTTTTGAGGGTTTTTTGTACCTTCTTGAAGACTTTGCCATTCGGCTGAATTTCATCCTCCTCGTTCAGTAACTCTCTGGTGCCGAGACAGTCTCTTTTAGGGAAATGTACTACTGCGTATTCAAACACTTTATCCAGCGTGTCCACACCCTCGTGCTGAAGAGACACCAGACGCTGCGAGCTGTTCACCGCCCGGTACGGCCCTGCGGGTTTCCCGCTAACCTGACAGCACAAGAGACCAGAATGGGGTCATGGGAAAAGATTTGGAGTTAACTGGACCAAAAAATCCAAAATCCACCTTTTTCCTCGAATAAATTATTTTCATATTCATAATCATCACCAGCAATTCACTTATCGAGTGACATCAGTAAGTAATGAGAGAGATTCAAATCCCCTCAGCTAAGCACGACAATCGTTTTATTTTTAGTTTATGATCACGTCCGGTTATTGGTGCACTGTACTTTTAAGGTATTACAGGGTTTGCTAAATCCCTCAGATGTACTCACCGAACGTGCCTTGATCCGTTTGGCTCGGGCCTGGTTCTCGCTGGCTCCCGAGAGCAGATACCAAGGTATGAACGTGATGACTGAATAAACCCAGACCACCGACCGAAAGACATGGAGAATCAGTGGAGACATATCCTCCTTCAACTTCATCCTGAGAGGAACGAGAGATCAGGAGATGAGGAAAAGGAGAAGTTAGTTATACATGGTTTCCTTTTTGTAACACTTCTTAATATAGTCGTTTTCGCTTCTCCGTACGTGATGGGGTTTCTCCTCTTTTCAAGGTCTTATTAGCCTCTTTGCTAGTGTTTTGTGTGGTGTAAATGATGCGCCTCTCTGATGTTTTTAGTCAAGCGTGCTGGCTGATTGGGCAACTTCCTGTTCCATTTCTTTGTCCCACCCCCAGAATCCTGCTCTGACAGTGCAAAAACTCCCGGGAATCAGGGTCAGCTCTCCTGCAAGGAAATTAAAAGAGAAGCACGGAAAATTTAGACACTTTCCAGAATAGATATGCAGACTCAAACTTGCATCAGCCACATTAACGCCACAACTTGACATGTCATTTACACTAACTGCCAAGCCATGGCTCTTATAGGGCATTGTGTTGCCATTTAACTGGGCACAGCTGGTAGATAGTGACGACTGTGAAATCTGCATATAAACAACACAGGCTTTGTTGCCCCGAGGGGATGAAGACTCTTCTGTTTAAGACAAAGATGTTAAAAATGGACGACTGGTAGTCAATGACAAAAAGCCCTTTAGAAATATTCTTGCACAATTTAAGGAAACAAATAAGAAGGAAATCCTCTTTCTGAATGTCTCCTCATAGGAAAAACACAGACCACAGACTTGTTCGACGCTCGATGTGTATCTTATTTCAAAACTCAAGAGGAAGGTCAAAAAACAAACCAGAGGCGTTCTGGAATATCAGCTGTACTGCAGACGTGTGCTCTCTGTGAGCTTCAGCATTGGGGTAGTGGTTCACCTGAGTGGGTTTTTGAAGATCCGGTACTATATCTAGAGAGCAGAGTGACCCATATAATGACATTTATACAAATCTCATCTTACAGACGTGACTTCACAGATGTAAAATGGTAGCGCTTCCTTTGTGGCATGCTTTTGCATTTTGACAAACTGGATGATCCATTACCCCCGTCCTGTCAGTCGAGGCCTTGACAGCACACACACAAAATGCATTTTTCTATTTAAAAACAGCATTGCGATCCTCAGACACTTGCACCACAACCTACAATGAATAACAAAAAAAAAATAAACCCACAAGGCTCCTCTTACTTCAGAAAACACAATTTCTAGCTCTTTAAGACTATCTGCAATTGACTGAAATGAATCACAAATTTAAGAATTCTGTTAAGGCCCAACATTCCTTTATAGTTGTGACATATGGCTCTTAAAAAAAAAAAGCTTCTTAATAAAACTATTTGTGGCTGGTGGATCATAAGAGACAGCTGATGTGATAATCAACATACGGTAAAGTAACTGGCCTCCAACTCTGTAAAAGTTTTGCATGGTGTGGAAATAACACAGAGGCTCCTGTGAAATACCAGATAATATTCGACCAGAGACAGGTAGCACTTAGATATGACTGACCACCAACCACTGGAATTTCAAAGATGACAAAGAAGTGTACTATGTAGACATTATCTGTGTTTACAACAAGCTCCCTTTACAGTCCGCCTAGAACATTTAAGCAGAAAAACAGCCCATATGAAAATATTAGCAGCATTGATCACCTTAAAGTTCACCCCAAAATAAAAAATTCTGTCATCATTTACTCACTCGCAAGTTGTTCCAAATCTGCATTAATTTACTTGTTCTTCTGATGAAATATATTTGGAAGAATGCTTGTCACCAAACAGTTCTGTCCAGCATTGACTACCATTGTAAGAAAACATGCTTCATAAATTTCTCACAAGAGAAGATATTTGGAAGAATGTAAGAGAGCAAACAGTTTTTGACTACTATTGTATTCTTCTCCTACTATGATTGTCAATGGTGGCCTGTCTGGTTACAAGGATTCTTCCAAATATCTTTCTGTGTTCATCAGAACAAAGAAATGTATACAGATTTGGAATCACTTTCATAGAGTGAACTGTTCCATGAACTCACTCTTTTAAATGTCTACACTAGAGGTGTTAAAGCTAACATGTTGTGGAAGCTCAAGTGAAACCTTCCTTTTACTAAGAGCGATAACTCCATATTTACAATTCAAATGCTTCATGGGCATAACCAGGTGCAACAAACCACCTTTACAATTTACATTGTTTAAGCAAATGTACTACACATTCGCGTAAATCAAAAATAACCCACTTATATCACCCTCTCCAGTCCTCAGTACTTAATTCATTGATGCCCATTGAAGGTAACAAGCACAAATGTGATGAACTAGTACACTGGAAGTACACTAGTTTACAGGATACAGTGCTGTGAATATCTTGAGGCAAATTTAGGCATCACATATCATCACCCCCAGTAACCTGATACAAACTCACCTGCACTGCGACAACACACCACCCCAGACAGGGAGAGAGAGAGATGTCTTATGACTCTATTTTAATTATACCATCATTTAGTAAAGTCATTTAACATAAAATGCTTTTATTAACAGTCACTTGAAGTACACTTCATTAATTCCCTGCAAAAAAACAGGTAAGAGTCTTGCTCAAGGTCACAATACTAATGTTTTGAACGTGATTTCTGCTAACACCATTTAACACTATTACACCACACAACCCCACTCTGTCATAACCATGTGCTTTTTCATATTAATGCTTTATGATTTCAGTATTTCCCATCCTTTAGCACTAATTTACTGATAATGAGTATCATAGAATGGGAAACAAGCCCAGGTCTGAATAATGTGGGTAGGAGGAACCAATCATGTTACTATACCAGGGAATGAAACTGAAATAAAGTTTGAAAAGCGACTGGTTGCCTTTTTACTCGTGATTAGACTCCACCACAAAAACAAATGAGTGCACACAGTGTTGTTTGGCTCACCTTGTAACAAACTAAAGGGACAGGAATACATGTCAGTTAAAGTTGGTCTTTCAAACACACAACAACTGGATTACTAAAGGACGCCCCATCATTTATTACCCACAACACCCATCAGGCACTACCAAAGCTACCTATGTAAGATCAGACCTGTTTGGCTGATTCATGCGTGTGAAAATAAAACTTGTAAGCCAAAGGATAAGTAAAGTCAATTCACAACCAAGAACTGTTCAGCATGTTGTACTCTGTTATTCTGTCACAAACTACACGGCTTGTGTGTGTAAATCATTTTCAATGCGATTATAATTCACAAGTGATTACTGCAAACTCTCTATATAGTCAAAGTCAAGTTTAGGTATAAATCACATAACAAAACAACAAGTATTTTACAAAAAGTGCTCTACAATTTTAAAGAAAATTTGAAATTTAAATCAGCATTTGTGAAAGATCACAGACAGCTTACAGTTTTTAATCTTTCGTGATGCATTTTCTCTCCCTGAAACTGAGCTATTAAAATAATCACTGAATCACTGAAATAGGGCAATTATAGTATTAAAGGAATAGTTCAGACAAAAACACATTTTTATCCTTTAATCTTATTGAAGATTTTGCAAAAATCACCTTATTCAATTTTGTGTAATAATATGGGTGGCTATTATTAAGTTCAGCCATGGCATTACACTATGTATTATTATGTTATTATTTTATCAGAAAAATGAAGACTTGAATAGTGTTGAACCTGCTATGATGGAGGTGAATCATGTAAAAAAAAAACATGGTTTATGACATACATGTGTACATAAATTAAAATGACAAAAATCTATCAGGCATACAAAATTCAAGTCTGTAAAGCTGTTTAAATGGTCAAAAACACAACAAAATATGATGTCACCAACTCAAAAAAATGCAAAAATTCATATGCTATAAACATTGAATTTATGAATCATTGAGACAAATTAATAATTAAGTCAAATCTTGTAAATTAACATAGGCAGTTCATTGTCTTCTTTCAAACAGCTTTAACGTATAATTTCATATGTACAAATACATAATGCTGGACTTCCATGTCAACCCACTATTTTATAAATTAACCACAAAAAATGCAGTTCCATGCCACTAATCTCTATCCTAATTCATTTAACACATCGTCCATGAAAGCATCCCAGCTGATGGGGTGAGAAATGTGTTAGATCACATGGGTAAAAGATAGAAATTATGGTGTGATCACGTAGACGAGTGTTTAATGTATGCATGTATGTATGTATATATATATATATATATATATATATATATATATATATATATATATATATGAAGGGCTGGGGAGTATTTATGTTACATGTATTTTAAATGCATATTTTAAATACAAAATAGTATTTTGTAATTTGAATTTGATTGGGTCAGCCCCATTTTAGCTTGCAACTTTCAGCTTATATTATGTTCGTCAGTTGTGCATGGAAAAAATAATAATAATAGATTTCAGTGTTGTACAACATTACATTCTAATGTCATCATATTAGTGTAATGGTGTAAACTTTTCTGCCGCAGCATTAACTGTGTGCTGCTCAAAGACATGTTTTTCAAACGACTGCCTGTCACGTAATATATTACTATATGTTTATTATTATTTAGGATTAACAATCAGAGATGGTTCATTAATGAGAAACTAGTTGCTATGAATACAGGTGACATCAGTTGTGTGCTTATGAATGACTTGTTTGTCATTGAGTCAGTGTTGTTGATGCACCTAGAAGGTCCTTTGTTACCAAACACCAAGTAACTACATTAGGATACAATTACAAGTCATTTGCAAACTGTACAACTGATGGTAACTTTAAAACTAACCTTCGTCTGGGCTATCACAGCCAGGCATATGTGAATATTTGATCTGTTAACTGGTTGCATATGTCAGATTTATTGCATGACTTGGGCAGAGAAAAGCTGTTGCTACTAAACATTGTTTACTAAATCCACAGAAACAGTGTGATGGTGAAGGGAGAGATCAACAAGGACAATTGATGGAGGGTTTGTGAAGAAATGTCATGCTCCCTTGTAAAAGTATTTTGTAGTATTTTTTTGATACATGGTGTGACCGCTATATTTTGTAGTTTAGTTTGATACACATAAAAGTAAGGTATTTGGTATTTTATTTGAAAAAAGATTTTGATGTAGTTTTGCCCAGCCCTGCATATATGCATGATAGCATGCATGCGTGTCGTTGCTGTCTGGTAAGAGATGAGGCCCGGGTGATGACCAGGATGACATGAATGCGATGCCACTGCCACCCGTATACCACATTCCTCTAGCTGCTGAGATCTGTCATACCATGTAACCTCTCATCATACATAATGAATAATCCCGATCTTGGGTTTTCTTCGCGTATGCGAGTCTTTTATATACAAACCAACCCTTTCCTCGCGCATCTCACCCATACAGTCCGTACAAACAATAAACGCTCACCTTATTCTTCCGCCGCTTCAGTCAGACTCACAACATCCCATTTAAAAACCGCACAGGCAACCAATACAGCTTGACGCGATGGATAAAAACGATGATTGTTGTTTTTTCTGGGTCGCTGTTTATTGCGGTCTCTCGCTAGCACCGGCCGTGGCTTCTCTCCGGAAGTGATGGAAGCGTTGTCATGGCAGGGGCCGGCTCCTCCGCGCTTCGATTGGCGGGCTCCGGGTGGCGCGTGTTAGAGGCTGTTATGACGTCAGGCCGGGGTTACAAGCGGTCATTATTGATTTTATTGATTTATTTGTAATTCATGTGGATATTTATCGAAGGTGTGCATTGGATTTTAGCTGCGGATAGATTGGAGACCGTGGGAATACTGTCATTAATGCTTTTGGTGGCTCGTAGTGAGCAATGAAGCAGCCCCCCTAACAGCTGGCAGTTCCGATTCACAGTTTTCCAGAAAATTCCCATTCAGCGTTTTGGGAAATGATATGAATGAAATGTCAGAATATTTCGTCGTGCCAGTCAACATAGTTTGAATAACAATATTACGTTAATACCTTGCTGAACGTTAATAAATCAGTAAGGTATAACAGTCAGACTCAAAAGCATGCATGGCTCTAGTAGATGATGAGATCATTGACGAAGTGAGGAAGCGCCGCTGGTGTAGTGGTATCATGCAAGATTCCCATTCTTGCGACCCGGGTTCGATTCCCGGGCGGCGCACTGCTTTTCTGATAATGGGAATAATTGTAAATTAATGTAATTAGTCGACACTTTTATCTAAAATTAAACAGCGTTTCAACATAGACAGCGAAAACTGACATCAAAATCAAAATTAGAGCTAATGCATCAGTGCAGAGACAAAGTGAGAGTTTTATTTGTCAAATGTCCCACACAGACGAAATGCAGTGCATGTTTACAACGTTATGATCCAGTTTGCAGAAAAATTATGGTATCAGGGATTACCCAACATGCATCGCGACAGGAACAAGTTAGATATTTTTACCAGTCCATTCGAACATTGAGGTGCTGAAAGTACGTGTTTGTTTGTTGCCTCTTGCAGAATCATTTAGAGGCTTTCCCTAAATTCCCACAAATTACACAAAAACTTAGGCATGTAGTGCTTTTGTCTGTATATTTTGTCACTTTCCATAGCCAATATTCTCGTACCTGACCATTGTGGACCCATACAAATGTATCAATGTGCATATTGTTTACTTTACATTTGTACAAGTTCAGAATGCTCTTATATACAACAACATTTGTGGCACGTCTTCTGTTGAGATGCTGCCAAGTCTGCAACTGGTCAGAGGTGCAAGACAGACGATATCCTCAAACAGGTGCATATATAGCCTATCTCTTGACTGCGAACTGAATCTCATCGACTGGGTAAGTAATGCTTATATCTCTGTTGGAGAGTATAGTGTGTAGGCCTATACTGTATGTAAGCTAAAGATGATAACAGACAACGATATTCCTCGGGTTGATGCAAAAATGTAAATCTACACTATTATACTGGGTTTAGAACAGATACACGCTATAAAAACACAATAAATGAAGTATTCTGCATTCAGAAAAGTTTCACCATCCCTAAACCCTTTCTACAAACCTGAGCAGAGACCCATTCGCCCTTCAGAAAAAGAGTTGCTGCACGAGCCAGCAGAGGTCGCTCACTACGTTATCATGTGGTCCTATTCAGTGAGATTGAAGTTAGTTATAATAGAGGTAAAGACATGGTTTATTATAACTTAAACTCTTGGTCACAAAAAGCTATTGTACATTTTCATTATCATTATTGCACAGCAACAAACACAAATCGCACAAGGTTCTTTTGTCAAGACTACAATGAGGCATATTGTGACACTGTATGGGGTAAGTTGTCACAATGGGAACCTGTTGTTTCTTGACAGATGTGAGAAATAAACTCCTAAAAGCAATAAAAGTATTACAAATTCGTTGTAGGCTACGTATTGGCTTTTTTTTTAAACAGCTATAGAGCACTTGGATCTTGCCTTAATAAGTGTCGGTCATTTTTTGTATTAGTGTTTATGTATGTACCCAACAACTATTATAAAAAGGATGATATTTTCCCAATTTAAAACCATCGCTACATAAAGGAATAATTTGATAGAAATAATGTGACAACTGCTCAATGTGACGAGATATGTCTGCCAGACTTGTCACCTGGGCTACTTTGCTTATGTAATGAAACATCATGTCTGTCTAGAAGGTTGTTCTTTTACCCTTCAAAGTATTTTTTCATTGAGTCTTGCTAAGTAAAGAACACAGAGGGAGCAAATGTCCTTCAGTTTCTAGAAGAAGTGTTTTATTTAAATTTTTTAACTTGTGTCTCTCTTGACAGATTCCGCCCCATTAAATGTGTGTGTTTTTGTGTTTGGCTGTCATGTGTGTATTCTATGCTGCAGGTCACCTCTTGCCTCCACTTAACCTTAAGTGCACTCACCGTATGTCATGTGGTGTCTCATTACCAACACATGTAAGTGCGCTTTTTAAGGCAAGCCATGACTGACTATGCAGGGTTCTGGCACCATATCCCTAGTAAAAATAAATATAGCCTAGAATAAAAAGTTTGATTCCAAACAGGCGAGCAACACTGGTCTCTATGAAGTCATCAGTGTGGTACAGAGAGAGGGAGTGATGTTGAAGGGCTGATAAAATCTGTTTAAAAACGCTTTCATCTTTTTTTGTCATGTGTGTGTCAAATTTATGATTGCTGGCCAGGTGACACTAGGAAACAAGCCTTCTGTTCTCTGTTAGTTGCCTGAAGCTATGTATACGTGTCTGTGTCTATTTGTCTGTTCATGCTCGGTATGTCCATTGTTGTCTATAATCATATGATACCAGTCAACAGCCTGGACCCTTTACTGATTAATTTTCTCATCATCTAAAGACTTTGGGTTAAACGCTTGATTTGAATGAAACGGTTTGTAAATCAAATATAAATAGTGCCTACATATTTATTTCTTGCCAACCCTTTACAATAATGTTGTATTTGTTAACATTAGTTAAATTACCATTTTGTGATTTTTAGCGGCATCTAGTGGTAAGGTTGCAAATTGCAACCAACGGCTCACTCCACCCCTCCATTTCGAAGCACTACAAAGGCTGAGAATGACCAAGATGTCATCGCACTTTTGCTTCTTTACCAAACAAATTTACGAAACGCACTCCATATAGCAGTTTGTCTGTTTAGGGCGACCGTAGAAACATTGTAAATTATATGCATGGGTACCTGCGGTATATGTAGATAGAAATAGCTCATTCTAAGATAATAAAAACATAACACTTCATTAAATAAGGTCTTTATACAACTCTGAACACATAGTTATGTATATTATATTGCTTTCTTTCTAAGGGTCCTCCAAAAAATGACACGCTGGACCTTTAAAGCATTTGCTAAAATGAACTAACCATGAACAATAATTCTACAGCATTTATCTTAGTTCATGTTGAGTTCAGAATTCAGAAATACATTTTTTATTAAAAGGTCTAACTGTTAACATTATTTAATGCGCAAAGAAATTAAGATAACAGTAGTATTGGTTTTAACTAACAAGAACCAATATGAATACATTCTGTAAAGGACAGGCCTATTTTTTGTTATGAGTTCATGTTAGCTTAGACATTTACTTATGATAACAACCTTTAAAGTAAAGTGTTACCCATTTTTTTAAATTGATAAAATGTAGTTTATTAGTGTTTGTTAAGGCTGTTGTCGGGGCAGATAGTGAAGAAACTTTCTTCATTGTTGTTTAAAAGTAACCCATGTGTCGTCATCAGAAGTTGGAGAGAATGTCCAGAATCAGCAGACGTGTAGTCTGGGGAAACGTAATTTTGAAGAGGATTACTGTGTAAAATATTGACATCATTCCCTCGCTTAGATTTGTCTGTCATAAATTTAATTAAGTGAGATTATCACTTAAGTAGTGCTTGTCAAACTTTTTTTTATTCAAATAATTTCCATTAAAATACATTTAAGCACAAAAAGAAAAAGAATCACAGAGACAATGTAGACGTTAATAACTAAACGGTGACTGTTGCAACGGAATTGAACCGTATATATTAGAGTGATTTTTCACTAAAAATGAAAGTTCGGTCATCAATTACCCTCTTGTCATGTCAAACCTGCATTTCTTCTGCAGAACACAAAAGAGATGTTTTGAAGAATGTTGGTAAAGGAACAACGGTGGAACGCATTGACTCCTGAAGTCATACAGGTTTGAAATGACAGTAGCGTGCGTAAATGATGACAGAATATTTATTTTGAGGTAAACTATGTAATATAATTCAATCAATATAATATGATATTTAATATAATATATCTAAAACATCAGTTTTTAGTATATTTAATATCAACAGTCCCCTAGTTTTTCAATAATTTAAACACCCAATACATTAGAAAACAAGTACAGTTTGAGTATGAATGAAAAACAAACACAGCAAGAAAATACATATTAGTGTTGTTTTATGTAAACGTGATAGAGATGAGAATTGTTGAGTGTAACTTTGCTCTTAATATGCACCTTATTGCTCGCCATCACCTGCTGTGAAAGTCAAACGTGCTGAAGACCGGCTTGTGAGGGACTCTGAACTTTGTAACCGTACGAGCGGTTTGAGAGATATGAGGGCAGATTCTTCCCTGTCCAGGGCAAGCACGGGTGGGGAAGAATGTGTCCATTGTGGCCCGAGCTTCAGCACAGCCTCTCTTTGAGGACCAGTTGGGCTTAAAATGTTTAAGACCAGAGAAGGATTAGAGAACAAAAAGATCCTTCTCTGTCATCAAAGAGGATCTTCTCCGAGACTCATCTAACTGCTCTCCACGCCTGCCCGCAGGTCTGAGAGATGGCGAGAGAGAGAGACAGGAGGGGTGCACATTTCAAAGGTAATCTTTAACTCTAAGCCTGGCAGACTGGTTGAAACAGACTCCCTCCTCCGAGTCTGAGCCAGCATGTTGTCCTGCCCTCCCAGTGGGCCTGCCGCTCCCCCAGTCGCCTGAATTCTTCCTGCCCTTTTGTTCCGAGGGCACTGAAGTGGCTGTATTCATGCTCAGGCCGAGCCGAGGAGGATTTTGAATGACCTCGAAAGGGGGCGACTTTAACTCAAGACCTCTGAGTCTCTTCCTAAAATAACAGTTTTTTGAAACAAATACCTGCTTTGTTCTAGGGGCTCTTTCAAAAGCTGGTCAGGCCTGCAGTGGGCAGCCCATTAACAAAAAAGGGGCAATGCTGGAGAGACCAGCCGCTGTGGTCAGGCAACATCATCTCAAAACAGATATGGCTTGTGTTGGCGTATGTAGATGACCTTCTGTGAGGGTGCACGCAGAAGAAGCCCATATTGTTTGATTAAACTCCCCTCAAAAAATAGTGGACAATGTCTTTTGAACCCTGCATTGTTGATCTGAGCCATTTGGGGGTATTACTAAGGGTTTTCTGGTTTTATTTAGTTTAAATCATCCACAATGTGTAGGCTGTTTGTTTGATTCAGTGACGTTATGTGTACATTGTAGATTTGCTTTTATCTTTGGAACAAAAGTTTACCCCCTTAGACTAAAGTTCTGGACGTACATTAAAGCTAATGGTAGGGCTGCAAAATATTGTCACCTTGGAATTAGGGCTGTCAACTGAGTAATCGCATCCAGAATAAAACCAAGTTTAAATGTGAACTGTAGCCTACATATTAAATTTGTATTTGTTAACACAAAAACATACATACATTTACATATTTAGGAAATATATATCTGAAGAGTTTATTTCCAAAATGAAAAAAATCATGTATTTTTTTTGTTGATTTGTTTGGAGTTAAGCCATAATATCTAAAGATAATACAACAAAATACAATAAAAACATGAATTTTGAAAGATTTTAAAAACGAAGTTCTTATTTAGGAAACAAACTATTCATATATATATATGTGTGTATATATACACTGTATAACCTTTTCTATTTAAACACAATGTTTTATTTTGGATGGGTGTAATCACGACCAATTGTTTGATAGCCCTACTTGGAATTATAAGGTTCTGTCTGACATTTATTATTCTGTGACAACTTATTTATTTAAATATATATTTTTTAAAGTTAAATGGATTTAGCAAACTTTAAGCATTATTATATGATATTACATGACATATATATGCAGAAAAGGTCTAGATTTACCATCACTCTATCTTCATCTCTCACCTGTAATATCTTCATCTTGTGGTACATACAATATAATAAGAATAACAAAACTGTTATGACGTGTGGTGTAGCATTGTGCTCAAAGCTCAATTCTGGCAACTGGGTGGTTGCTGGTTCAAGCCAAACTATCAGCATTATGCTTTGGAGAATGACACTTAACGATCTTAAAGAGTAAATATTTTGTGATTTTTAAGGTCCTACTTTGGTTTATGGAGTGTCCGACATCAAGTTTACGTGCATACACAGTGTGAATTTTTTTTTCTTCTAATAATAGCCAGTTATTATTACCTCACTTCTTGACTGTCTCTCAAATGATTCGTTCGGCGATTTATCTGTCTAATTCCCCCCATTCTGTCCGCCTACTCGGATCTGATTGGTCAGATGGTTCATTGGTGAATGTTCACTATAGAGCATGCACTAATCGACTAATAGCTATAGGTAATGGCTTACATGCATTATACCTTACACGGATTTCATGTCTAAATGCTGTTAAGTCTCGTGCTTACGTTATTCATGAATCAATAAAATCCATTACACCTAGTTAAAAACACACTGTGACTTGTGGTATTGACAGGAACCACCCTCTTAACATTAACCTTGTGACCGCCTTAGAAGGATCAGTATCTTAGTGGTGCGTGTATGTGGTGTGGCTCACACAATTTAAACCAAAGACTTCAAAGATAAAAGCAATTTTGAATTTGTCATATTCATGTCAAATATGATGATACCAGTGGCCTGACGTTGTGTGTGTACTATAAGGACATGTGTGATAGTTGGGGTTACGGTTGTGTTGTAGCTAAAGTTGTCTGCCTGAAAAATGATCTGTTAACTCGTGGCATGTAAAGATTTATAGCTCAGCTGCAGCAATAAAGCTCATGATTAACAGATATTTTTCAGGAATAGATGTTTAAAGGACAGCATTGTTTAGAAGATGTTTGCAGTGAGAGATCATCTTAGCCCGAGGCTGTCCGGAGAACACAGATCATCCCAGATCAACGCCTTCCTCTGCCTCTCATTCTGAGAATGAGCGCTTCAGGGGTAATGAAGAGGACACAGGCTTCACTATAATGAGAGACTGAGAATCTAATATCAAAAAACCAAACTGTGCATTTACGTGCACAAGATTGATAAAGGGATGCTCCCATAACAAAGAACTGTAATATGTTTGTCTGCATTTACATGTAGACACTTTTGTTCAAAGCAACTTAGAAGAATGATGAAACAATGAAGCGATATGTCATACTAAACCAAGTTTTCAGGTTTCACATTGAACAACACCTGTTGACAAAAAGAAGCGTTATTTTTTTAATAAATGAAATCAACAGAAGAGTAGACAGCATGTTCCTGTCAACTATTCCTAGAAAATATGTTTTTATCTGATTTACACAAACGTATGTCATATAGTTACTCACTTGGAAATAGTACAGAATTCTGTTTTGTATATTTTTATCAGTTTAACCATTGGATATGCATTGCATTGACTGTATATTGTCACATGTTGTTACCTGATTACACCTCTAGATGGCATTGCTGAGCGTTGTTAACCCAAATTTAATTTATGTCGACTGCTTTGCTTAATTACAGATATAAGTGTTTAAATATAAGCTCATAAACAGACAGTTTCTGTATCGCTCAGTCCAGCACACAGAGAAATTACGCATTGTTTATATGAAAGACTATGCGTTCTCGAAAAAGTATGTTAATTCTTTAATTGGCTTTATAATAGTCAGATTTACAGTTATATTTGTTAGTAAATCACAGGCCTAATAATCGTACCAAAATGTTAAGATATTACCTAGTGTTTGGCATGAGACTCTCCGCTTTGAGTCGCTTCGTTTAAACAGCAAATACGTAAAGCAAGGACTCTAGAATGTTGTTGTTTGAATTAATACATTTGTATAATATATATCAAGATTTTTAACTAGTGGACAAACAGCGGAAAAACGTGAATGGACACTCTGCCGAAAATGCAAATGAGTTCAGTCTAGAGGTGTCAACGGAGTGCGCGGGAGCTGTCCGCGCGCGGTGGTGCTGAAATAACACGCAGTCGCTAATTACTTGAATTTATTGAAATTATTAACGTCCTTTAAATTAATAATATAATTTCACATACAAAAATATTTAAAAGATTTAGCCCCCTACCTTCGGGATATTTAAACTACGTTTTCTTTAGTAATACCATGGGTTATTTTCTCAAGGGGTTTACCTTTTCCAACATTGTTGAATAGAGCATTTGCAGAGTTTATTTCAGACTAATTTAACCTATTTATAGCCTACCAATCAGATTGAAATTAATATTAAAGTGTATGGTTTTCTTTTCTTTAGATTTAATCAGCTTGAATGAATTTTCTGGAAATATTTCAGCATAATTCACGAATAACTTGCTAACTGTTATTCTTAAAGCCTGGATCGAGACAATCTAACATGACTGAATTGACACCATCATGCATCAACACAGCTCATTATGCTGATGGTAAACTGGAGTTGTGGTGTTTAACTTTTGCCAGATTTTCTCTCACCTTGAAAGATGTTGAGAGGGAAAAATGTTAGATGAATTCAGGAATTTACAATCTGTACACTTAAAATTTAGTCTGAGATTAATTGAATGTCATACTATTAAATATGAAATATTAAGAATATACTTAGTTTCATTTTTTTATTCTTTCGACGAACTATTATGTTCCCCCTATAAATTCTTAAGTTATGTAGTTTTTGTCGTAAAATATTGGCTATTGCAATCACATAGTGGCTGAAGTGTTCAAATCCTTATTTCGGCACAATAATAATTTTTCTTGTTCCAAGCGCCCTCTTGTGGTCAGAAGTAAACAATACCAAACTTAAAAGCTGTTGGCACCTCACAGCTTGAGTTAAAGTGATAGTTCAACCCAAAATGACAATACTGTCATCATTTACTTCACCCTCGGATTGTTCCTAACCTGTATAAATTGATTTCTTCTGATGATAACAAAGAAAGATAATTTGAAGAATGTCAATAACAGAGCGGATCTCGCCCCCCATTTACTGCCATAGTAGGGGAAATAAATACTATGGGAGTCAAAGGGGGATGAGACCAGTTTGGTTACTGAAATTCTTCCAAAGATATTAATTTGTGTTTAGCGAGCAAAGAAATGTATACAGGTTTGTAACATTCTGAGAATGAGTTAATGATGGTTGAATTCTCATTTTTAGGAGAACTATCCCTTTAAACGTGTGACATTTCGATGACAGCTACAAAACGCGAGGGCTTTCCTTTAAAAGCAGATCGCGTCAGTTTCAAACCATGAACCAGAAGAGGAATCCTCGTATCTCCGAGGCTTACCACCTGTTGAGAGGTGCGCTACTGGTTGCCCTGATCACCTGAGAGCGATAATGCCGAAACACTGGCCCCGGGGACAAGGTTCACCACGGGGGCAATAAACTCCCTGTCCCGCTGCCATCATGTAGAGACATTACTGTGCCCCGAGGCCCTCAGAACAAACGCTTCATTTCCAAAGGCCATTTCGACCTTTCTGTGTGACTTTATTTACCCTATGTCATGCAAAAGTCTAAATTTCCTTTGAATTCCAGCGCTACTGTATTGCCTTGAGATACTTACATTCATTACCACCGTTTAATTAGGACCATCAAACACTTCACCGTTTGCAGGGGCTCAATGTAACATTAGTGGAGACTGTTAAACTCATTAGCAAAGACTGATAAGGGTGAAGGTGAGGTGTCAGCATTTTCATATGTAAGACATCGACAGGCCTATAACCAATAATAATATGTGCAATGATAACTTGAAAGCAAATGCGTGTAAATACACATAATATGCAATGCAATTATATAGCATTAGAAATAGGCCTAGTCGATTTAAAATGTCGAGAAAAAAAACATGTTTTATTTGAATCTTATGTATGCATTTAATTGTTATCGGATTTTTATTTAATTATCAACTTTTGATTGGCTACATTTTTTAATAAACCGGTTTTTACTTTAGAGAATGTTCTTAAGTGACACACAAAATAAGTAATAAAAGATGAAAGATAAAATGAAAGTTATTTTTTTCATTGTTGCCAGTTCCTGCTACTGAGCTGTGCAATGCCAAACGCATTCAGCATGAAAAGGAAACCTCTAACAACTATCCCTTCATAGTTATTCTAATGACCCTGGGTAAATAAAGTCATCACAACAGCGAGTTTCCATTGTGAAGAGGACTATTATCGAGTGGTTTGTCACTTTACTGTAAGAGCGACGTGTTTCCCACAGCAGCTCGAGTGGTAAATATTTACTTAAGCAGTCCACAGTAGGGAGGGATGTTCCACATCAGTTATTTTGCCAACATTGCTCTTTGTTGTTCCATTAGCAGTGTGTGATATCACAGAGTGCTGTAACTGTTACATTCAATGTGTGATTGCGACGATGTAACTTGATGCTTATATGTTTGTCTCCAAGGGAAAATTTGTTTCTGGAAATTATTTAATTACGTTCAATAAAGAAAAAGATGTAAGTAAATATGATCAAATATCTACAGTAATATATAACAATACATCATAACAAATTACTAGGTCTAATAAGAATGTTAAATAAATTAATCATAAAAATAAAATAAATAAATGAAATGAAATGCATAGATACAAATATTTTTTTTGTATTGTGAAATTCGAATTTAAATCCTGATAGACAATGACATCACGCATTCACAGAGAGATCCTAGCTATCATCCAAAGTTTAAAAAGTTGGATTCAACGAAAAAGAGAGTTTAAAAGTTATAAATTACGATAAGAAATGACATACTGCCGAGAGTAAAGATCAAACCTTATCCCCAGTCACATCGCTTCTGCTTTTCAGTCTATCACTGCGTTTTTGAGGCACACCGCAGAGCTGAAACATTGTTCTTGAGTTTAATCATAATGGCATTTTTCCAGAGTTCTATGAAACACATCCCGGGGTTATTTGGTTTAAGAGTCTAAACTAAACCAGGGGCGCTTACATTTCTCCAGTGTGGCGTTTGCCTCTTTATTTATGATGTCTTTTTTTCCACCGATGTAGAAAATTTCTGCCTTGGATTTTTCACTCCGAAATTGATTTGACACGGATATCCAATATCCCTTTAAAGATAATCAAACTGAGTCTCTCCTCATTCCCCATATATCCACACTCACTTTATGACCATATCGAGTTACCACGAGCCTGTTGTGTGCAATAGACATTCTTCAATCCGAAAAAATTCTAACATTATTTTATACACCGTACGAGGCAACGGGGGCATGTTCGCAAACATTTGTTCATAGCATGCTGTTCTGAGATATGTAACGCAAAAATTAATTAAAACAAGGTCTGATGTGGGTGTGCTATGAGGTATAACCTCTCTCTCTCTCTCTCTCTCTCTCTCTCTCTCTCTCTCCCTCACACACTCACTCTCTCACACACGCACGCAGTCTGTAAAATGTCATTACAGCATGCAGGCCCAAAATATAACAACAGTGATAAAGATGAGAAGCAATTAGTTCGCAGTCCGTTACGCCAAATAATAATTAGAACGACTGATTTAAATTACACAATTGGCTACTTTGTATTTTAACTTCGGAAGAATACTGAGTTCATGACAACCCTTTGCAAAGCTTCATTATTAATACAAAATGTTCACAAACTCTTTAATATGATGTTATCCACCTGACTATGCACTTATGCAATTATTATTGGGGTGATCATTTTCAGGTTTGTAGGCCTATTGTGAAAAACATGCCTGCAGCTACTTTTTTTGGTACATTTGAAAGTGAATGTTAATGCATTTTTTTTCTGAGACAAAACTATAGACCACATTGAAATTAACTTATATAGCTGACAACAGGTATAGTACAAATCACTACTTTTAAATCTGCATGACTTAAAGACTTCGAGATCAAACCTATGCATTATGAGCAGCTTTTTCGGGTTCCTCGAATTATTGGTCGAACTCAAAGAATTAAAAGGGTTCAAAGCTCTTGCAATTCTTTCATTCTAAATTGTCAATGAAAATGGTCAAGTGTACAAAAATTATTCAAAAGAGATTTTTTAAAATACATATTTAAAAACATTGTGGTCTTACATTTTCACCTTAAGTTTCTTGTCGGTACAACAACAAAATTGAAAAAGATGTATGACCAATAATATTAGCATCATCAGTAATTAGCCCATTATCTGTGAAATCTGTATAGATTGTTGTGGGTTATGGTGTTGAGTGGATATTAAAACCAACACATTAAATTGTGGACAGTTATCTCATGTGGAAAAATGTATATATTAATTGCAGTAATTTCACTTTTGATGTTTTGTCCCCCCGGCCAATCCGGTTGAAACTCTCATATGTCAATTAAAGTCAGGACAGGCGTCTGTGGTGTTTCCCTTGTTCTGAGGGCAGCCTGGCCTGTGGCGCGCGGGCTCCTCGCACCACGACTCTGCGTTAATCCGTTTATGGAGCACCTGGGACCGTGGACGGCAATAACATGCGCTTATCCGCGGCGCCCTCAGCGAGCCACGAAACATGCTCATCTGAACACAGCAATGCGATAATGCCCGTAACCCAGAGGAGCAGAGGGGCACTTTACTTCTGGAGTGAACTGTTGACGTCTCTTAGGGCAGCTGATAATTCTGGGATGACAGCTAGCGTATTTGTCGCATTAGTCTGATTGAAATTAGACGGTATCAGTGAAATTTTAAATGAAATATGTAAATGATATGAAATAAAAATCTTGATGAATGAGATTAAATGCGCCTCTTTGATTTATTGAACTGCGCCAATTTCATTTGAGTCTATGTGTGTTTTTGTAGCTCAATTGGTAGAGCATGTGTTGGCAACGCAAAGGTCGTCGGTTCGACTTCTGAGGATCTCATACAAATAATGATATAAACGTGTGTCTTAAATGCTTTGTCAGTAAAAACGTCTGGGGAAGGCGTAAATGTTTATTCTCACTAGCCAAACAACGATTTCTCATTAAGCAAACAACAGATATTAACTTTGTAAAAAGTTACTTTACTTTGTAAAGGGACAAAAATGGCAACTCGTTCAGTTAAAAGTGTGATAGCTTTCCAGTCTGATTGATCAGGGGTCTCTCACTCTTTGAATGAACGGGGCCATTTGACTGACGTGAGGTTCTCAATGAGCCCCCGTAAAGAAAAGGAACTTCAGTAACTGCAGGGAACAGAGGAGGGGCATGTGAATGTAAGATGCTGTGAGTGAGAGAGAGGGAGAGAAATCCGCTGTAATGCAAGAGAATGAGTGGGATGGCTATATTGAATGTCCCTGCGTTATAAATAACGGTTCTTCGCAATTGTATTCCTCACTACAGACAGCTTTTACGGCACTCTCGGCGTCGTACCCTGCTGAGACCCCCGCGAGCTGCTGCTTTCATTCTGTAGTGCCTATACTGTCTGCATGCATACAATAAATACCTCTGCGTTTTCTGCAGTTTTTGGGGTTTAAATAAAGCTACTGTTTACATATATTGACCTAAAGGAAAAGAAAGCTTTGGTAAACAGAAGGTATACTAGAGGAACTCTAAATCCATGTCTGAGTCTTTGCTTTTAACCAAACTTTAATTTAGCTGAAATCAGATATTCTGTGAAAATAACGCTCTTTGTAAATTATGAATTGCTCCTTGCGTCGGTTTATTTTTGAGTGTGTTATCAGACATCGCCTTGAACTCCCGAGGTCATGGCAGAAGAAAGTTTGAGGATCTGGACCAATC
This sequence comes from Triplophysa dalaica, assembly GCF_015846415.1. NCBI lineage: Eukaryota > Metazoa > Chordata > Actinopteri > Cypriniformes > Nemacheilidae > Triplophysa > Triplophysa dalaica. Next base: position 21,346,192 of record NC_079544.1, on the reverse strand, counting down.
AGCAAGCGGTCCCTGAACTTAAGTCCCTCCCTCCCGGACCAATCACAATCCTCGATGGGCAGAAGGAGCCAACAACTCTACAACTGATAAAATGTTTCACCACTGATCGCCGTTTCAATTCACAACAACAAGTGTGTTAACAAAAGCAGAACGCATCTCAGAGATTTATCTCCAAAACTGCTTTGAGAAACACACCGCGACCTCAAACCTGGATATCTGTGACTAACTTCAGAATACTGGCGGCGACGTTTTGACTTTTGAAGTTGACTTTACGCGGTATCGCATCATCTCTGCTAAAGCGTTGATACTTCAACTCGTTGACACTTGACCACAAGCGAGTCGACTTTGGATAACTCCTCTTTTCCATCCAGTGCTCCTTGCACCCGTCGTGCCCTTTCTAGCAGAAATAACGGAGATATGACCGCCTTTGCGGGTGGCATTTCCAGGATGATGCGCCCCACGCCACCCCAAAACTACCCGAGAGGAGGCTATTCCTTGGAGGGTAAGACGTTAGCATCTCTGGTTATCACAGCCTGAATTTGCAGTGTCAAATGTTTCACGATTTGTCCTTTAAAACAGATTGGTTTGTTTCTTCTTTTTTAAAGGGAATAAATGGCTTTTCAGACGTAAAGTTATTTGAAACATTTAAATAAATAATTTGAGTCCCAAAATAGCTTGTAGTTTAACTTATTAAACACGCTTATGTTACGACATGCTTTTATATATTTAATAATAATGAACACCTTTTAAAACAAATAAAATACGTTTGTTTCTTTTTCTTCATTTAGGAATTATTAAAAAATGTGTTATAGCTTCAATGAGGCCTAACTTTGTAGATTTAGCCTATAATCACTAATCATTTATTATCACAGTTTGACCAATTGTTATTAACGTACTTAATAGAATGTATTATTATGTATCATCATAATAAAGATAATAAGATAATAATCGTATAGCTTTGGTGGTTTATTGTTGTTTATGTTGTATTGATAGCTATCATAAGTTTATCATTTTATATGCACTTTTAGTATTATGAAATCGTTGTAGACAGTCTGACAAAGTGTCATTCAGTGACATAACCTTTTATCTCTCATTGCTGCAGTCTCCACGCCGTTAGGTCAGGGCCGCGTGAACCAGCTCGGTGGAGTCTTCATAAACGGACGCCCTCTGCCCAATCACATCCGCCATAAGATAGTAGAGATGGCCCATCACGGAATACGACCGTGCGTCATCTCAAGACAACTGCGCGTCTCCCACGGATGCGTGTCCAAAATTTTATGCAGGTACCAGGAGACCGGATCCATTCGGCCCGGTGCTATTGGCGGCAGCAAACCCAAGGTAGGACATCGTGGAACCCCTTTTATAATACTCTTTGTATTATTCATTAAATTTAGAAAAGTTCATATCAGTCATATGAGTCACGATTTACGACCACAATTTTATCATTGTGTCCATTGAAAGACAAACTGGATTGTGCACGTTTTTTTTAGTATTTTAAAGGTTCCTAAATTCAGCAAAAAAATTTTTAGCAAACAACTATTTGAACAGCAGCCTTTTTGAGTGGTCTCGAAATTGTCAGATTATTGGAGACCTACCTGCTGTTACATTATAGGCTCGTCGTATTCATTTAAGGACCTTCAAAACAGTGCATAGATTTAAAGAATTAAAGAATAAAAAGTTATTGTGAAATTGTAAAACTTTCTTTTATATCATCAGGTGTAAAACTACTTGTGATGTATTTAGCACACTTTAAAAAGTAGTGGATATTTACTGTTGTTTTATTAGGAGTTTCTATAAATTAATCAACAAAAGATCAATCTTATGTAGGCCTATATCATGTTTTATTCCAATACCCAACGAAAGAATAAATTAAATTGTACAAAGTGTTTCAAGGAATAAATAGAAACAAATAAATAATTTTTTGAGGACAATTCTATAAACTTCATTGTAGAAAATAATCTGTGAGTTAAAAATAATATCTTTATATGTTGAAATGGTTTTAATAGCAGAACACAACTCCCGATGTGGACAAGAAAATCGAAGAATACAAGAGAGAGAATCCAGGGATGTTCAGCTGGGAGATTCGGGATAAACTTCTGAAAGATGGAATCTGCGACCGAAACAACGTGCCTTCAGGTACTCAATAAAATATGGATTTATCTGTGAATCTGTCTGCTTTATAATGTTATGTTGCCTGCTCAAATATCGCTGCCCACACCTGTTGCTTGGGGAAAACAGATGAGGTGTTTTCCAAAGCTGCCGTGGATGTACATTTATTTATATTTACCCCACCGTGTCTTATTTCAATCGTTGAAATAATATTCAAGCAATACTGTGATGGCTTGATGTATTGCTTGATGTGGCTTGTATAATTTTATTAAGGGTTTAATATTTTCATCGCAGTAAGTTCCATCAGCCGCATGCTGCGCTGTAAATTTGGTGGAAACGGAGATGAAGATGAGGATGATGATGAAGTTGAAAAAAGAGAGATCGAGGAAAACGAAAGAAGAGCCAAACACAGCATCGACGGCATTCTCGGCGACAGATGTGAGTGCTAACTTTATTTCTGCACGTGATGAGCATTTATTGCGCTCTTTTTAGGCCTGTGTGAGGAGGTTTATTAATTTTATCTTTTTCATGCAAACAAGTACATTAGGTGAAAAAGTTAAAATAAATAAAATGTGTATTGTAAGGACAACATACGTCTTAAATATGTGGCATATTTATTTTAAATTGCTGCGCATTTCAGTAGGATAATAACATTTACTCCGATTTAAAGTGGCTTCCAACGTTTTAAACAAAATTATTATTATAATTATTAGTAGTAGGAGTAGTATTGTTCTTGTTATTAGTACCCTATTTATTATTATTTTTATTATTGTTATCAGTATTTTTATTATTAATAATGATAATAACAATAATAATGATGATTATTATTTCTCCGTTAATCGCTTTTTTTTATCGTATTGGAACTGAATTAAGGACCAAAACAGATTAACCTTTTAAAACGAGACGTTCCCGGAGAGTAACTGGCCGAATCAGTAAATCAAACATTTGTCCAAGAATAGCGTCCGCTAAAAGACGCTCCTGCGGTGCACAATCGGACACTTGAGGATGAACTTGGGAAACAAAAGCGAAAGAGTCCATGAGACTCACGCTTCAGTTTCCCCAGAACAAAGCTCGGCCTAGCAGTGGCTTGGTCCTGACAAAAGACTCCAAGCTCTTCAAAATTTGGAAAGAAAGGAAGAAAAAACGTTCCAACAAAAGACGCAGAGCGGACATTATGGACGAGCAATGAGAGATGAATTATTCAGGAATGACCGTAGTCCCGGCTCAGAAGTGTTTTATAGACTTCTAGACCTGAATAAAGTGGCCATTTACCTAGACAATTTCTCGGAATTTTCCGTTTCACCAACAAAAATAGGCGTTCAGATATGGTGTTTACAATATTTCAGTATTGGCCGCTTAAAGTAGAAAGCAGAAAATAACTGTTATGAACAACTTGTTGATTGTTGTGTAAATGAGCGTGTATGAATTAGTTTATATATTTAGTTAATTTACTGTTTATAAATGATGCCAAAAGCGCTTTCTAATTTTAAACCTCCATAAAATAATCAAACGCAAATTACGAAACTTGTATTCCCTACCGTATATTGTCCACAATTAGTTACGTATCCAAAACTGTTTTACTGAAACATTACTGTCACCGCATGAAAATAAAGCTTTGAAAAATAATTTCACTAGCGAAATTAATTTGGAGACACTCAAATGTTAAAACGGGGTGTCAAAATATCACTACGATCTTTAACATCAACGCAGCAGATAACCTTCAGGCATGTTGGAAAAAGGAGTTGTATATAATAACTTGGAAATTGATACAGGCAGCGCGTTTTTCTAACCCCCAACAGCCTGAAAGTTTGTTCTAGATGTCAAGTGGAGAGAATGCGCTCTGGATACGCGCTGCACTCTGCGCGCTCGGATCGCCCCGCGCCATGGGCCGCGCTACAATTGGCTCACATTATACTCAGTCACTGCAATGAAAACCTTTTCTAGTAGATTAAATCGAACCCTTTATTCGTCTCCACTTTCATCTCAGGACAAAAACCCGCCCCCTTCCTCTCTGCCCGGGGCGCGCATTCATTCCTCACTGCCCTTTTCGTTCCCTTTTTCCTGCACCGCCATCACGAATACAGATCAGTTGGTAATTAGTTTAACAAACGACTGTCGATATGTTTTTGTTTGCAGATAGTTTGATATGAACTTTGGAAACGCGCAGCCTTGCTCTGGCACGTGGACTTAGCAGAAATATTTTCCATGCAACTTTCTGGGGCTAAAAAGTCAGACGATTAAGATAAGACATTAACAACAAGATGCTTTCTTTGTCACAAGTCCAGGTTGAGAAAAATCAGCTTGAGCAAAGTAACTCTAGTGTCTATATCAGCATTGAAAAAGAACAAAACAGTGAATGACGGAAAGCAGAAAGGAAAACAGTCTTTTCAAAGCAGGGTTAATGTTTTTGTTATCCTAAAAGGATCAATCACCTCTGGCTTTTATTCACATGTAGATGTGTCTACATCATAAAACTCAATGAGTCTTGATCTCCATTGACACACTGTAAACTTCTCTCTCCATTCATTCGCTCTCTTCCGTTTGTTTGCTGTGGGTTGATTCCGCACTGGCTGTATTTCACTCTCTCCTCCCTGCTTGTGGGAGTTGTTGTTTTTTCCTTTTTGTTGCTCCGTTAAAATCTCAAAAGGGTGTTTTCAGAATTAAGAGGGTGTTCTCTAGCCAAATATTGATTAAGTACGTGTTTGCTGAGTCTATAGTTGTCGGGTAAGAGGGGTGTGTTGGCTCCGGGCCCCTGCTCCCTCAAAACCTATTGTTGGGCCCCTTAAAGGCTTGAGATCAAAGCGAGGGCCCCTTGAGATTTATTTGTCTGGGAAAAGGCAATGTAGAGGACTTTTGCTTACTAATGCTGGATCATTGGGAATATACCTTAAAAGTTACTTTAAAAAAAAAAATTAGGGTGCTCGGAGCAGATTTAATGGACAATTGATTTTGGTTATTTATTTTGTTTGTTTTTGATTACAGATATTTTTCAGAAGTGGTTGACTATAAAACAGCCTGTCAATTTTTTATTTTTGGCTAACATGATTGATAACACACTATTCACGATAATCCGATTGATGCATAGAAAACCTAAACTCTCATTTTGAAAGAATGACTAAAGTTCCACCAACCAGCGCACCTTTCGGTCCATCCGCCGGCGATGAGCAAATCGATTAAAGCCAGGCTCCCCTCCTTTTCCCTATACTATTAACTTTGGGAAAACTGACAATCCTCGAGCCTCATTTAGCTAATTAAAAGTAACTAAAGTCATCAAAGAGCCACGGCCCCTCTCTCACAGACTCTCATTCACGGCAGGCGAAAAAGAAAACTCCGAAATACAAACAGTCAAAGGGATCAAGTTTTTTTGAAAGGGAGTCCCGTGGAGGCCAATTGAATAAGCTTAGTGCTTTGAGACGTGCCATGGTGAACGCAGTCAACATGTAATAATTAGTTTCATTGAGCAGCATTCCAACAATCTGCTGCTTTTCTCCTGTCCTCATTGTATCCCAGCAGGCCAATAGCCAGGAGGACAGAGAGAATCAAGCAATGACAACGCATGAAAGAATCAGCTGCCTTTGTCCAAGAGAGCAAGGAGGACTTTGTTTGTGTAAATAAAATAGGGCTTTTGCCTGCTTTGCTGACTGGAAGGATACTCAATAGAAAAGGGGGGTTCCAAGAGAAAAACAGAGCGGATGAGCAGGAAAAGACATTTGCGTGACATGAGCATAAACAGATATTTGGGGGCCTTTTATTTACTTTTTTTGTATAACTACTGAACAGTCTAAAATATTCTTCCAAAACTAGACCACAAAGAGGCGATTATGGCTATATTTAGTTTGATTTGTAAATGAATATTTGATGTTTTTGTGTGCTGGAGAATCCCTGTCTCTCTGATCAATAAACAAGGGCGCTTCTCTCCCTGCTGGAATTCTTCACAGTCGTGATTCCGGGGCCCTGCGGGATTTGGGATGAGTAGTCATTCGCCCTCTATTAGGCAGAACGAACTATCTTTGTGCTTCCGTCGCATTTGGTTTATCTGTGTTAGACATCTTCAGACTGTATTATACTCCTATACTTACTATTAAAGCAAACGTCCTATTTTGCTATTTTGGCTATGTGCTGCATTTTCATGTTTACATTTGCATATAAAGAAATGTATAATGGAAATCGTTTTTTAGCATGATTCGTCATTCTGTTTGGAAAAGAACAACACGTACGCACACGGTCACACCGAGCTTATCTCCAAATGAATGCCGCCTGTATGCTTCATTAGCTCTGCTTTCCACGCTGGCACCAGCATTGTGATCCTCAAATATTAATTCAAAGAACAATTAATGAATGCAAACCATCTTTGAAGTCGGGGGTACGGGGTCGAACCCGGTCCGGCCCCTGCCAACTGATGGACTCCTCTTCCAGTCCTCTCTTCTCAAAGACGGTTTGAAGTGTCTCAAAGAAAAAGTGAGCAATAGAAGGTCAATGAGAATAGGGGCTCCTCACAGAATAGAGCGCTCTGTTTTCTTGGAAGTGTTTGAGGGAGTGAAACACTGGCAAAGGAGGTATGAAAAGGAGGGGATAGGAAAGGTCGAGGGTTTCAGGGGCCTTGCCATAAAGCCGCACAATGAGGCAGTTAATTGAGAAAAGCTAGACAGCGTTGTCAATCACTTAACTTGAAGAACTTCACTTCTCAACTGCCAAATGATTCCAGAGAGAAAGAAAGAGAGAGAGAGGGACGTAATGTGAATCTGTAAGAAATTATAACAGAAAAATGTCGAAATGTGCTGTGAATGTTGTCCTGTTGTTTTGGGGACTCCAACTTCTACAGTAGATCATTGTTAGCTCGCATTTTTGGCTTCATCCAAGACGCAGAACTTTCACGTAAGGGAGAAATCATCCATCCAGCTCGAATATGCAATTTCAGATATGTTTCAGACAAACATAATTTGGTTTCATTTTTGGCAGGTTTACACAAGACTGCTGGCATCAGCGACTGGAACTTTTTAACATCTTCAAACTATTGCCGTCACTGTATGCTGCTTGTGCACATGGTTTGATGACAAGATTTAATGGGATAGTTCACCCATAAATTAAATGTTGTCATCATATTTTTCACCCTTGTGTCATTTAAAACCTTTAAGAATGTCTTTCTTCAGAAGATCACAAAAGAAGATTTTTATACAAAATGTTTCAGTGGTTTTGTGTCCAACAATGGAAGTCTGTTTTCAGCGTTCTTCAAAATATCTTCTATTGTGTTCTGCAGAAGAAAGAAAGTCGTACAGGTTTAGAAATACCACAACATGCCTAATTCTGTAACTTTATGTTAAGGTTTTATCGTGGCTTTGTGGCGCAAATGAACCAAAGCTATACTATTTTGAAAAGCTCTAAAGTTTGACCGCAGTTTGGTCATTTGGTCTCTGCTTATCTGATTAGAAAGAGAGAGAGAAAGTCAGGGTTGTCAGCCCTCTTTCGTACCCCAAAGAGGGTGAGCTGTTCTGGGCAGGGTCAAGGGGGAGTCCTGGGTCATTGGCTGTGCAAACTCCGCTCTGTTGGAAGTGCGGGTTAAAATAATTTGTTTGTTCAGTTTGACAGGTAACAGAGTCTCTATGGTGGTCAATAAATGTAAAATGAAGAAGACAAAGGGGAGACGGTTATGTTATGAAGCGTTTACAAATGAAAATCAGGAAATAGCAATCTGTTTTGCCACAGGAAATGAATTGCAAAGTTTTATTGCCTTTAATTTATGTTTTATATAAAAAAAGGTTTTAAATATTTTAACACTAGTTTTGAAAAAACATACATTGAAAATGAAACATATATTTTAAAGCTGTATAAAATAATCCTAATTCTTTTTTCGTTTTCAAATTTTCTTACATCCATTTCGGGAAGTTTAACGGAAAGTGTGTCACTCACGTTTGGTTATAAAAAATTAAACTTCTCATGTGATCAAAGTTTATAATCTACACTTTATATGTTACTAGTTGAAGTGTAGTAAGTGATCTACCGATCCTGTACTTACTCAATGTTTGTGTGTTCCTCTAAGAGTTTTTGGTCGAAAATCGTCTGCCAAGATCATAAATATAATTTAATGTCAATATAATGCACGCTCTTCTATTTAAGAGCATGTGGTGCGTGTGCCTGTGGTGCGATCGCTGCGTGGGTGCTGCGTTTTGGCTTTGTCCTGTTGTTGGGAGTGATTCCATGCTGCAACAGGCACCTCTTCACCGTTCCGACATCATAAGCAATGCATGCTGGGAACCCATAATGCCCCAGCATCCCTTCTTTATGGTCCCCATGTCCCTTTCCAATCATGGATCTTAACCCATAGTTTTCTAACGCACAGAACAACAGATTGCGTCTTCTTTAAGTGACCGTATCAGATGGTAATGCCACGGTACCCTGATGCTGTATGATATGTATGATATATGATGTGTAATTTTATTGATGGTAAAGGTTTTGCTTTTCCGGGTCAACTTTAAGAAATGCATTTGTAGGATGATATTTTCCCAAAATTGTACAGTAGATGCGTTGGTTGTGGGATGCCATGAAGTCATTTATGTTACGCATTTGGCCGACGCTTTGTTCCAAAGCAGTTCAAGCAACATCATCTTTTGGTCAGAATGTACAAAACCGCAAATATGATTTGTCTCTCGCTTGGTCTCTCTCTTTTTCCTCGTACCTCTCTTTCTCTCCGGGCAGCTGCTGGGGTCGTGGCTCTTTAGCGTGTTGAGTGACTCCCCGCTCCTCCCTCTTAACAAAATGCCAACCCCAGATGGAGTCGCCATCGTTCCGTTAACCATTCTTCTCACTGCATCTGCCGGGATTCTATATACTCCTTAATTCACTCACCAGTGCCTGGCTGGGGCGCGGACTGAAAGGGCCAGCACTCCTCCACGCTGCAAATAAATGCTTCATTTGTCTCTTCTCTCCTTTGTTTTGTTTGGGGAACACATGTCACGAGCTCAATTACCCAACCATTTAACAGCCCCCAAGGAGGAGAAGAGTCTTCCCTACCAGGAGCTATAAACTGCCCAGATGGTCATGTGTGGACCGGGGCTCTCTCGCTCCAGCATCCCTCTGCGTTTACTTTCACTTTATCTTTGTGTGTTTTGTTGCGTTTGGCTGCTTCAGTGTTTCTCGAAGCGTGCCAAAGTGTCTGTCAGTACCCGAGCGCCTGAACTTACCAGGTGTTTTCTGACTTTGGTGTAGAAAAGAAAAATATAAGAAGTTTCAATTGTTTCTCTTTGAGAGCATTTGGATTAAAAGTCGTTTTAGAGGGAGTTATATCACATTTCCTTAGGATAAAATAAAGAACTGTGGTTGGATTGGAACGTATGAGCAATAGAGTTTTCTCTCTTGATTTCTAAATTCAACAAATTCTTAGATTCTTAAAGTCAACAAACTTGCTTTGGATCGATTTCTCTGCAGACTTTTGTTTGCGTCATTTTGTCTTCCGTTCTTCCACCCTCTCATGTTTCTTTTTGATTAACGCTAGAATTCAGCACATATCCTTTAAGTTCCTTCAGCAGAGTGATCATCTCTCTCTCTTTCTATTTGAGACTGCAGGTTTGTGGGGTTTGTCCAGTGTGTGAATGGATAATGAATCCTGAGACATGCTTTGCCGTTGTTATGCATGAATGCTTACTAATGTCCTCTAAACTTATTGCTATAATTTTACCCAGGCACTAAAAAATAAAACAAAAGAAAGTTTATGTCACAAAATTACAGTACATACTTACAAATGTACAATACTATTGTTGTGCAATGCAATGCATTATTCAATAAGATTTTATTTATTTATTAATCGCAACATTATTTAAAATACTATTTTAATCCTCAATGTATTATTACATATTAATTGAAATAAATTTCACATTTTCCAAAATTGGCTAAATCTCTTAAATGTAAATCATACCAAAATAATCAAATTGGATTTGACAATGTTTAAGATTTCATGAAGACAGAGTATTCAAATCGAATCATTATTTAAATAAATAAGATTCATGTTTTATACATGGGCTTATATCATTCAGTTTGTTTGGATAATATCTTTGCTGTTTTATTATGGAAATGCTTTGGATTTTTTTGCCTGTTTCAATGAATATTTTGATGGTGAAAGACAAAACCTCTGTCAAAAGTCATAGAGATGCAGAGTGGAGGAAAGGAGATAGACGTGGGAGCCGTTGGTGGTATATTGGAGTCAGGTATGCTTTAGGAAGCGGACACAGTGTGAGGTTCCTGTCCTGCTGAAGTTGTGATGGACAACATCTCTCTGAATGCTTTGGCGAGTTTGTCACTGTCTCAACTCGACAGTGTGAGGTGTGTTTTTGACTACAGATCATGAGATATTTCTTCTAGAAAATCAAGTTACAGAGCTGATCTGCCATCCTTGGCAAAGCCTTTCAATGCAATTGTATAGTGAAAAAGGACGTGCTTCTTATGGCTGAATCTTGCAAAATCTTTTTTTTTCACGTCAAAATGAAACAAGATTTAAAATAAAAATGGAAGCAAAACTTTGTTCTATATGCATTAAAATGTAGATTAAAATAGCAGAAGCTTTTGTCCAATGAAATCATCTGTGGCGATCTGAGGGTGCAGGGTGGATTTGCTTCATGATGTTCATGTCTCCAATCGGGCGAGAGGACATTTGTTGAAATGAAAATCTTGGATCTTTGACCTTCATTTCAATGCTTCATCAGTCATGAAGTAAAGAAAAACAAGCAATTAATAAATGATATATTTGTGAAAGCTGCCCTTTTAGCGTACGTCAATGCACTAAATGGACATGATGGACGAGAGTTCATCTTAAAGTAGAATCAGTATTCCCACACCCCACTTTAGTCACCAAAGTTGTCCCCCAGGTGCCATTGAGCGATATCCCCCCTCTTCTGTATGGTCCCCCCACCTTCATCCCCCTCCACCTCTGTAACCCCCTGGCCATGGAGGAGGAAAGGGTTTGGGGGCGGCCCCCCGCTGTTCCCCTGCGGAGCCCCCATTGCCCTGCGTCCAGCCCTCATTGTGCCCACCTCCCTCCCCCCGCCCCCTGCCAGGCAGGTGACAGGGGCTTCAATGCTGACCGGACCGAGCTCATGGAACATACAGATGGAGCGTGGAAATCAGACTCCAAAGAGCTCAGTCACCATTCCCACTAAACAGGCCAACAAAAGATCGGGCCAAATAACTCCCCGAGAGAGAGAGAGAGAGAGAGAGAGGGAGAGAGAATGCCAAATGCAATAGTGTAATTTAGAGATTGCGGTTTGTAGCATTGGACGTTTTTGCTGTGGTAACTAATAAAAGAAACCTTGAAACTTAAAGATGAAGAAAATAAATTTTTTGCTTGCAACTTGGTGACGTGATGTTGCTTTAAGGACCTAACACACATATAGACTTTGTTTTCTTTCTGGGGTGAATATCTTTTTTGTGTTCACTATTTTTGATTGGTTTGCCAGATTTAAGTCTGAAGAGGTTTGGATGAGACGAGAACTTTTGGCTTGTTCCGTTTCCTCAAAAGCTGATTATTACAGCGGATGTCTGCTGAAAATAGTCAAGACTTTTGGGGAAAATAGCATGTAAAGAGACGTCTCTGTCGTGCTTAAGAGTGGATAAGTGGAAAGGGACAGCCTTGTCTCTCTGTGTTCTTTCCAAGTCCTGTGAGATGCCTGGAGTGATGCACGTTGGCAGCGGGCAGAACCCTTTCCTGTGTTGCTCCAGGATTCGGGCGGCCCAAGTGAAGACAAAATGGTCTGCTTTGCGTGACTGTTTTAATTTAACCTTTAAATCTGGCACTGTCTTTACTCTCATTTGCTCAAAGACGCATACACCTGCATTTCTGGGTCCAAATGCAGAAGTCTTTTGTCCACGAAATATAGCAATCTGTGGTTGGCAGCTGCATTTTTTTTTACAAGACTAAAATGCAAATTGAGTGAGAACATCTTTGGTTTGAATAGTTTAAATGAATTTCCAGCCTTAAGGGTTGATTTGTTGTACATAAAGGGACAGTTTACCCCAAAATGAAAATACTTTCATCATTAACTCACGTTCATGTCATTATAGACCTGCATGACTTCTGCAGAACACAAAAGATGCTTCAGGAACGTTAATGACCAAACAATATTGGCCTCCATTGACTTCCTTTATATGAACACGTTTCTCAAAATGTAATTTGTTCTGTTCCGCACAAAAAGAGCAAACGGTGTCAATAAATCGAGGCTTCAAACTCGATATTTCAAATTGCGTGCTGTGGCAACATTCTGTTGGGACGACGTCTGGGCGTCTTTTTTTGCGTTTTGTGTTCTAAAGCATATGGGGGTTAATGCGAGTGAATAGGAGAAAGGAGATGGCTAGCGTCAGACGAAGCAGATGTGGCGTTGGCGAGTTCTGGACGGGGCCTTTCGAAGCGTATTACTGGACAATAGCAGACTGTCACGCTAGTTTGAGGAGGCTAATCATTTGATAGGGCCCCCCCTCCTCTGGGTACAGATTCCCTGAGATTTCCTCCACGCACACTAACATTCTCTTCTGCTGAATTAGCTACGAAAGAACCTCTCGCCTTGCCTTACTTCAGCTGAAATAACATCCAAAATAATACCTGCGTATGAGAGACTGGACGTCTGTGTGTTTGCGTGTGTATGCTTAATTTGACACTGTCTTTCAGATTTAATCAAGCGGAAACAAAATAACAGCGAGCAATATTACGATGACATCATCTGGCTAAAATTAAACAAATACTTTAAATCATTTTTCTTGCAGATTTCGCTTTTTTCATTATTGTGCTTTGTAAATTTGAATCTGCCACATAGATGTGAAGTGGTATTTAAACAGTGCTTGAATTGAATCACGTCTTATGGGGGTCCCCACCATTTTGGGGTGCATGACAAGTCGCCAACGAATAGCCGTAATAGACTTAGCTATTGTAAATAATACAGGACTTAATTAATTTCTTTACCTCTCATAAGAGGGTCCTGGATTCCCCCAGCCTCCCTCAATCTGAGCACTATATTTAAGTTAGTTTCAGAAAAAATAATTTGGTGTGTCTGTAAGAAAAACATGTAACGAATCTTTCCAAAGTTTAGGATTGAAGTGATTTCTAGAGAGACTTCTAAAACAAACTGTAATCTCTTGCAGCTGTTTAGTTTTTATTGATTTATAAACGTGATTATGTTGTGTTTCACTCATAGCGAGTCACTCAGACGAGGGCTCCGATGTGGATTCAGAACCGGGTTTGCCACTGAAGAGAAAGCAGCGACGCAGTCGGACCACTTTCACGGCTGAGCAGCTGGAGGAGCTAGAGAGAGCCTTTGAACGCACACACTACCCAGACATCTACACTAGAGAAGAACTCGCGCAGAGAGCCAAGCTCACCGAGGCACGAGTGCAGGTAAACACACAAACCCTCTGTCTAATGTCTCAATCTGTTTTGAGTTTCCAGTCCTCAAATACAACTCAGAACAGTTCACACTGGCCCTTTTTAATCCTTGTGCCGTTCGAAACCAAATCCACACACACGCTCTCTCAAAAGTCACGTTACCAGTGAAATAACTGTGCATGTAAATGTGGTTTGTAGCGGGAAGTTAAATTTACCCGCATTGCGCCCCTGCCCTAAAGTCACATGACACACACACAGGCTTCTTTGTGCCGCGTCTGACCTCTTGTTTTTACCCTAGTATTTCTTTCCTTACCGCAGAAAGACCCCAAAACAGAAACGTTTAATGAAGTCCATTATTAAGTCCTCCTAACCCAATTAAACTGGAACCCGTGACATGATATCATCGTTTTTATAATGAATACAGATGTTTCCATTTCTGTCAGACCAAATAAGCTTCAAGCCAATGAATACACAAAGAGTGTCTGTGTGTGTTTAGATACAAGCCGACACACACAGACAAACCACAGAGAGAGCGCTTTATCGTAGACAATGACAAATTGATCTTTCACAATGTTCGTTTTGTACAATCCATACATATTTTGGAGATTAGAAAGCTTTTTTTATTAACAAATTTTGGATGTGACCGTATTGTTTGTTGTCCCGCAGGTGTGGTTTAGTAACAGAAGAGCACGTTGGAGGAAGCAGGCAGGAGCCAATCAGCTCATGGCATTTAATCACCTGATTCCTGGTGGTTTCCCACCTTCTGCGATGTCGAGTCTGCAGCAGTATCAGCTCGCGGACAGCCCTTACCCTCCTTCATCTATTTCACAAGGTGAGAACTGGGAAACAATATCTTTAAGCTTTATGAGACAGTAAGTGATTTTATAACATGGGTTTTAGTCATTTTGTCATTTAACTAGCTTTCCACAAACCAGGTTTGCTGTGATCAGGGGCGCAACTGCACATTTTCTGAGGGGTATGCGAGATCTATTGATCCCCCCCCATTGGTCACCCCAATATAGACAAAACACACAACAAATAAAAAATCTGCAGACAAGTTGTTTATTACATTTGGAGTCCTTCTAGTTATATTTTACATCATGTGAAGGTGACAGTCAAATTTGCATCTATTGCAGAAGTATAAAGATTTCCTTTTACAGAAACACTTCTACAACTGCTTCACAGTTTAACGGATACACAATTCTGAAAAGATAAATAACAATCTGAAAAATAATGAAACAAAGGAGCAAAAAGTAGTAAAATGTTCAGAAAAACACAATAAATTAGGGCTAAAACTAACAATTATTTTGATAATTGTTTTTGATAAATCGGATAGGAGGCTAAAAAAAATGATATTTCGCTTATAATAACTAAATAAACCCCCAAAATGCTACTTATTGTATTCTTTGAAAAGTGAGTTTCACTTATGTAGTCTAGAATTTTGACATTTAATACCTTTAACAAAAAAGCTTGTCAAGTTTTAAACAATGAAACTTCTTTAAATATCCTAAATATAAATAACAATCTTGTTGTAGCCCATTAGAGATTGATGAGGAAATTTTGATCTTCAATGTAAGACATTTAGATTATTCCCTTTCCTTCAACAAAAAGTATTACTAACATTATTTATTATTATCAGAATAAGATGTATCACATGACGCAAATAATCAAACGGTATTCCTTTTTTCCCATTTGGTCATTTGAATGCCAAAGAGTGATTGGTTGACATAATAGCTTGATTAAATAACATATATATTTATTGTACTCGTTTAAAATGGTAGAAACTAAAACGTTTTAGATAATGACTTTTTTGTTATTTTTTATTATTTACAAGGTTATATAAGAAAAACTTTCACACAAATTTTGGCACCATGACGCCCCCCCTTGTGTGGCGCCCTTATGCACTGCATATACTGCATATCCCATTTTGCCCCACTGGCTGTGATGAATCATGTGACCAAATTTAGATGGAAAAAGTACTGTTGCATGCTCACCTGTCCCTGCCATTAAAATGACTCCTGGTGGCAGTAGTAAAAAATTTGATTTTATTTAAAATGAAATAAAAACTTGATTCAAATTAATTGAAATTATTTTTTTAGTTTTTTTATTGAGAAAAATTCACAATTTGAATTTAAAAAAATTGCACTTGTAACATTTCAAAATGACCCCACGTTGTTTTCTTTCTGCTTTCCTCTGACTCTTTTCTGTCTGTTTTTCCTTCCCTCTCTTTTTCTCACCAGTGTCTGAACAGCCGAGCACAGTACATCGGCCTCAACCTCTTCCTCCCACTTCAGTGCATCAAACCGGGCTTAGCAGTGGACCGGGGGTCCAGGAGGGGAGTTCGGCCTACTGCCTCTCCTCAGGACGTCATGGCTTCTCTGGTTACTCGGATGGTTACGTGTCCGCAGCAGGTCACGCAAACACAGTTAACCCCACCCTCAGCAACGGCATCCCATCACAGGTTAGTCTACCTCTCTCCCGTCACTTATCCCTTATATATTGACAAGTTGCTATAATTTCATCAAAGATACAATAATAGAGAAAACATGAGGTGTGGTTTCTGACCGAGAGTGACTAATGTTTAAGTTTTAAATTTATATTGTTATAAATGTATAGATAAAGCAGGTTGAGCAATCCCGCCTTGTATTTTAGTTGTCTCGAACGGAGAACCATCCAATGTGATACAGAAGGTGTGATGGGGGAGAAGTGATGGAAACAAGAACTGAAAGACAATTATTTGTGATTACACACTCATCAGCTGTTATCTGTCAGCTCGCCTGCTGCTCACGACATGCTAACAAGCAGAAAATGAGCTCCTAAGTGCTTGAAAGCATCCGGCTGTTAAAGACGACTGTCTGGTACCGTCCTTCTGTGGCCGGAGAAAGCAGAACCTGAACGCTGCATGATACAGATAAACAACATTAAAGAGAGATGGACAGAGAATAGGACAGACACATCGAGATAGATTGATACAGACATGACGGGTGCCCTGGGGCTTCAAGGCAGAGAACAATATTGAGAACAGATCTATAGGTTTTGGGATTTGATGCAAAGCAGCAGTGAGATAGAAAACAAGCGATGATGAAATTTAAACGTTAGTCTTATTTATTCTCCCATATTTTGGTCAACCTCGTGTTATCCCATATGTATTTTACTTTCTCTTTTTTAAGGGAAACACAAGTGAATCAATTTTATAAACAAAAATGCTATCATGTTATCTTCTTATTTGAGACTTTTGATGCTTAAAGCACATACTATATCCATTATTAGAGTAATCCAAACTACTTTAGTGGATTAAAATTGTTTTGCAATAAATGAGATTTGAAGTTATCGCCAAAATAAAAATTTGTGCTCCTTTTTGTTGTTAGCATAGCAGATAGGCTAAAATAGGAATATTATAATTTTGAAGATATGATGATATGATAAAATGACAGTCATAGATATGCAATAATCAAGATTTTAATAGCAGAATAAGCTAAAATATGAATAATACACATAATAATATAATATAATACAGTAATACAATATATGAAAGATATTATATTATATAGATTACTTTTATGACAATTCTGATGCTCATGATGTAACTTATTGGAGAATAGTCCTTTTTGCGTGAACTATTCTTTTAGAGACTTAACCTCCCTTTTCACTTCATGATTTGATGAAGATTTGAAACGTACAATCATTCTGAAATGAAAGCTCCTCTCCGCTCACCACTTCCTAATAGCATGGGTTTGGATGCATGCAGTAATTAAAGCTTGCAAAGTTATTTAACATGACGTACTAATTGAAGTGTGTCTAATGGAAGTGCCCCCAGCAGCAGGGTTTGTAATCACAACCAATTCTTGGTCATTAAGGCAACATTCCTCTGGCAGGAATGACTTTGAGGTCAGGTAACTCTCGCACCACCACTCGATCTGCTATTGCCATTAGTGTGTGCGTGTGTGTGCGTAACCTGGGACGGGGTCGGTCAGTGGTGCTCCGTTGTTGAAGGGCAGGGATTCTCTTCTCCACGACGATAGTGGAACGTCTGGGATTGTAATTATGGGATGTTCCAGACTCTTAATTGATTGGAATGGGAGAATTTACTCTCTGTAATGCGCTGTGTAATTTATGCAAATGAGCCACTTTGTTGGCTAATTGTTTGAATTATGTATTTATCTGGGGTGTAAAATAAGCTCGGGATTTGAACTGCATTAGGGTGGGACGCTCCTCTCAGATTGTTTTGTCATTTGTTGGAAAGTAAAATTGCAATTATTTTACTTTTTTATTTGTTTTCAATAACACGTGTGGCTCAACTATATTATATATCAATTAAATGGCCAACTACTGATGATAAAATGTACAGATTAAGTGCATACTTTTCCAAAATGTCTGCCAAATGCATAAATGTAAAGTAATTAATAAAAAAATAAGTATAGAGAAAATGCCACACTCTTTAAACTCCAAAATGTAAAAATCTCCAAAGATTTTTTCTGTTCGACTTTATTTTGCTTTTCACACAAATTTTCCAGCGTATCGTTGCCCGTTAAACTCAGGAGGGCTGGCATACCCCTCGGGTTCGGTCAGACAGCTGCGCACATGCATGGGGCTGGCTGGGAAAATGTTTTATGAGGAAGCTTTTTGTCAACAACTCCTGTCTGTGGTCTCACGATGGAAAGAACATTTTAGCTTTCACCTCACATGTCGCGGGGTCCGGGCCCCCCACCGGGAGGTGAATGAGAGAGTTTAACCTCCATGTGCTTTTCATTTGTTAAGCATCACACATCACTGTGTGACTCGCACATGTGCTGTCATACATTATATTACAGAGCGTGTGAATGTGGAGCGATCTGCAAGGTGGGAAAAAAACACCTGAATTGTGTGTAATTCGGTTAGGGCTTTTATCTCTGCCAGGAATCCGGAGAGGAATTTCATGGCCCTCAACACATGGACACCATGAGGACTACACTGTTTTTATTTAATGTTACACCATTGTCACTGTTTTATGTGAAGCTAGTTATAGTTTTCTCATTTCGATAGGAAAAAATTCTTCTTCCGAAAGGTTTGGTGAGATGTAGTTTATGGGGACAATATGCAAAACTTTCTTTGTATCTGATATCTCCGTTTACACGCTGTGCCTCTCTATTTCTATTGGATTTTAGCATCAAATTCTGATGGAAAAGTTTTTCTTCACTATAGTTTTCCATATTTTCCTTTTTTTCACCTGGCTATGTTCTTTTCTCAAACACAAAGAATTGTTTTTAGGAAAATGTTAACCGGGCGAAGAAAAACTCCGCCTCCTCTTTGGCTTCACTGGCTAACGGGTTAAAAGAAACCATGTGTCCGATTGGACGAGGTATGATTTGACTCCGGACAGAGCCAGTGGGCGGGTTGGTCGGTGTGCGGGAGATTTTTCTGGGTCGGGCTGGTTTTGATTAATGATTAGAAGAGGGAGGGAAATGAGTATGTGAGCTACCAGACATTGGTGGCACACTCATGCCCTGCACCCATCTGTCTGTCACTGCTGAGATTTTAATACGGGTGGCCAGAGACACCGTGTGAGATCTGGTGAGAGCTGTCGTTGAATCGGTTTGCACTTACACAGGGTTGTAATGTTGCTGGTGTTCGGATAACCAGTATAAACCACATTAATGCTTTTTATAACCTAGCGAGGCTGTCAAATGACTTTTCCACATTCTCTTTCTCTTCTCTCAGGTGATGGGATTGTTGAATCCGGGTGGAGTTCCCCATCAGCCTCAGAGCGATTTTGCCCTCTCTCCCCTGACGGGCGGTTTGGAGCCCAGTACGGGCATGGCTCCCAGCTGCCATTCCTCTCAGAGACTGGAGGCTCTGCCAGGTCTGCCCAGCATGCCAACGCTGCCCAGCTCTCAATCCTACTGCCCCTCTAGCTACAGTTCACCCGGGTATAGCGTGGACCACGTTGCATCTTACCAATACAGCCAGTACGGGCAGAGCAAGGTAAATACTGACAGCGAGAGTGGATGTGCATGCATGTTTGTGTAGAAGTGTGTTATTCTCCCAGCCAAATGTTTATGCTAAAACATTTAAAAATATATATATTTTGGTTGTGAGAACAATGAAATGATTTATTAAAAAATAAATTAAAGATTCCAAATAAAAATATATAAAGTAAAATTGTATTCAAAGAAATAGTGTATTGCCTTATAACTTTTAATAATAATAATAATAATCAATTATATGGCGTCTTTAATGCGAACTGAATTTATCCATTGATGATAACAAATGTTCATGCAACATTACCTAAATTCTATTACTTGTTAATGAGATGTCTGAGTAATTGTCACGCTACTGAAAGATGTTCAGTTAGTAGCATTGCAGCTTTAAATTAGTTACACCCCAACACTGCACCAGTCAGGCTTGAACTCTTGTGGCCCACATGAGCGCCAGAGCTCAACTTATAGAAGGCCGCGCTGGTCTCTGTTTTCAATTAAATCCGCTTTGATGGGTATTATTTTCAGCGGGCTTTGCATCTCATCTCTACATCTGAAATGAAATCATCAGGTAGTTGTAATTCGTCTGACCGCCACAGGTAAACGCTGTCGTGGTTTAGGATGCTTAGCTCATGACCTTTCACAACCCCATGAGATGAGCCCGCTCATCAGATCCAGGAATCCATCAGCCAGCCATGTAATGAGGTCTGAGTAACAAAGATATCATTCACGATACACGCGTACATGAAGGTTGAAACGAGAGGAGAAGCCATCTCAGAATATGTTTGACAGAGGAGAGGAGGGGGGGGGGGCTGAATGGTGAGTGCCCAATCCAGGACTGCATCTTGATATCATTAATTTGCTGGGGTCCGCACCCCATAAGCACAGAGCTGGGGGTCCGCGGGGGAGTTAGTGGGGGTCTCGTATAGGAGTAGAATGGCCCGTGGCAGGCAGATATTAGAACCATGTGTTTCAGACAGGGGTCAGATCTGTAGTGGCTGTTGATCATTGACTCTCATCCATACCGAATTAAATATAGAACAGCTCTTTTAGTTTTCCTCTGTCTTTCCCCTCTCATTTTCCCTTTAACTGTCATCTTTTTAGTAGAGTTGGCGTGCACTGGCTCTGTATTTTGCAAGAGCTGTCTTGTGTGTCATTTTTCTTTCGGCAAGGCCAGTATATATTCATACTTTTCGCAGCTTCATTCAAAGGAATCTCAACCTTTCTGTCAGATAAATGTGGCTGAAATATTAACGCAAAATACATTTACATTTACGCATTTGGTAGACGCTTTTATCCAAAGCCACTTACATTGCATTATCCTATACATTTATTCTTAGGTATCTGCAATCCCCTGGGATTGAACCTACAACCTTGTGTTGTTAAAGCAATGCTCTTACCACTGAGCTACAGGAAAGCTGTAATCAAAATAGTAATCAAAATTTAAAGCAGATTTTTTTTCTTGTCAAACCTTTCTGTTATGCTTTATTATATTGACCTTAACCATTTAGAATATTTATTTTCACATTTAAACCAATTATACAATAATTGTTAAAATGACTAACTTTACTATTGCAGCAATGCTTTCAAATGCTTTTTCTAAGCTTGTGCACTACACTTTAAATGCAAACGATTATCCTGACCAAAAATCATGATAACAATATCACAACGTTTTTCAATGTTATCGGTCAAATTTGTATTTAATTTTGTGTTTTGTCCTCTTTTGGTCAATGAATCACACTCAAAATACAATATAGGGAGGCAGAGAGAGAGCTCGTAAACATTGTGACTTAAATGGGTAATGAATCGTTTACGATATTGTTATATTTGTGGAATTTATGTGATATCGCAAATTGCGGTTCTTATATGGCGGTTATTGACAAAAATTGTATATTGTGACACCTTTAAATTCTCCTTAACTCACATCGATTTTTAAAACTTTATCTTAAAGAACATTCGTCCTTTTAGTTATTCTTGGTGTTATTAGATCTGTAAGAGTCTGTAAACTTCTGGTTATAAAACTCTGCTACATATCTGCCTCTCTTTCTCTCTCTCAGGTGCCTTTCATTATCTGAAGCTCAGCCTTGATGAATGCAAAACGACAGGAAGGAGAAGATGAGAACTATGGATGATCTGACTGTAAACTCCTGCACTTGAGCTCTCCTTCACCTCTTGAATGTTTGACCAAAATGACCGTCCATCCTCAAACGCCCACTCCTCACTCGGTGGAAAAGCCACAGCGGTCCTATATTACGCAGCTGGGTCCAAATGTGCAACTGAGTTGTTTTTAAGAGGGGGATCGTGTGTAGGGTCATGTCGGGCTGGGTTTGGGACCAGGACTGATGTGGTGGTGGGCGAGTTTGATTTTATGTCGACAATTTGGAACTAAATGAAACGGCCTCCATACACCTCGTTCTGGAGAACTGTATCTCACAACGAATCGTACAACCTCCTTCTTGAAGATCATCGAGCATGAGAAGGACAAAGGGAAAAATGAAAGGAAATGAAAAGGACATGTGAATAAAGCAAAGACTTAGCATATTGAATGGCAGGAAAACGTGTTACGCCATACTCTGCTATCAGCCAGTGACGGACGCACTTTAGTGGCTGGTCTCCATTGCAACACAACCTGACAGTGACACAAGTCAAATTTATGATTGGATATATTTAGGTCATAAGGGCTCAGAAAAGACAGACTTTCAGACTATTTCATTGTTAAATAAGTGAAACATGTTCATGTTCAGCACAAAACTCTCAGGTTCTCTTTATCGAGAGAGAGACCGAGAGAGTGTGACCTGTGTGGAATGCACTCAAGTGTCTGATGGTATTTTAATAGTTTCAGAGAGATAAAGAGAGTGAACGAATGAGTGTTACCGTCTGTATTCCAGATAGACCGTTACTACCAGTTCACTCCCAATATCATAAAGCTTACTGCATACTTCACAGTACAAATCGATAGATCCATGAAGCAGTGCATTTGGGAACATGTTTAAGTTGACAGCTGCCATCCATTTATCACCATTTTCCATTTCTTCGATTGTAGAAGTCAGATCAAATAGCGGATCAAATTTTAAAAAATTAAAATGCAGCTGACCTTCAGTTTATTTGTGTCACAGGAAACGGATGGCTGAGTCGACAGCATTGCATTCTGGTGGTATGCTATGAAAGCGCTGTGCTGTTCTGAACATCGAAAACACGGGACAAAAAAAGACAAAAATAAAATAAAGACAAAAGTATAACGCAAGGAAAGTGCAATACATATTCAATACCTCATTAACACTCATCTCTTCTCACTTGCTCACACATCTGAACTGTTCGTAAACTCCATGCGTTCTTATGTACTCTTATTTTTTCCATGAAAGAAAAGATTCCAGTGTTTGTTAATGTATGTGTATGCTCATTTACAATAGACGCGAGTATGTTTCTTTCACCTTGAGGTTTGTGTGCTCTGTCTGTGCACCGCAAACGCTCACCTGCCTTCAGATCTTAAGAATTGGATCAATTGTTTTTTATCTTGTTGTTTTACATTTTTTTGGTTTATGACTGCTTATAATTGTTAATGGATAATGTGTCAAATGCAGCACTATTTACTATTTATAAGAAGAAAAAAAATAAATGCATTCAATCTTGTGCGTTTTAGTATTTTTTATTTTTAGAGCTGCTTTGTTATCTGTTTGTAGGAGTAACAATTTGCACTGTTTGTGTTGGGTTGTTTAAAATGCGATTGTAGGATATCAAATCAGCCTGACAGTGAATAACTATAGTTCCTATCTGCTTTGGTTAAAATACTTTGCTTTAAAGAGCAAGTTTACACTTATCCTCTAATAAACACTCTTTGTTGATATAGTCCTTTTATCCAGGGAGCTCTTAACAGGGTTAATGACTAAAGCAGAACACTGTAAACTGACCAATCAGGAGAGAGAGCGAGAGAGAGAGAGAGAGAGAGAGAGAGAGAGAGAGAGGTGATGTTTCACACACAATCTTTGTCTTTCTTTCTTTTTTTCTTTCCTTCTTTCTGCGTCAGGTCCCCACAGCTGGTCTTGGCATCAAGCTTGTGGTAGTGGATATTCTCATAAAAACTAGTTTTCATGTAATATATATTTAATATGTAATAGTTTAATGTACTGTATATATTAAACTGTGATTCCCTAACATTTTTGTCGTAAGTACCCCAAAAGCCCCATTAGAAGTGCTTGAGTAACTCATTAATATAAATTTGGTTTATGAAGCAACTTGGATTTTTATAGACTCATCTTTTAGTTTTATATGAGAATCAGCTGATACAGTAGCTTCTAAAAAGCTGTTATGTTAACCTCTCAAAACTAATAATACATGGTAACCCGAATTCAGCAAATCATTTTGACAGGCTTTTTCCAATTTAAATTAAAAGGTCTTTTTATTAACATGTATGACATTATATTTACAAATGATTAAACCAAATTGCCTGTTTGTGAAATTTGAACGTCGTTTCTCAACTGAAACCCGAAAGCCAACGACTTTGCATCACATCACGGCACAACATTTTTTGCTAATAAAATATTTCAACTTCACATTTCATGTACAGTTTTTTGTGGCAAGTAGAGTGTTATAAGAGGGATATTGTACAAGAGCAAGAAGCCCCTTCAGTGTTATACAAGATGTCGGGGCTAATTTATGCGATAACAACCTGCTGATTCTACATTTTCCCTTACATAACATTTACATTTTATTTTGTTCTCTTCCCATAAATTAAAAGTGATGTTAATGCATTAATTAGGAAAAATACTATACTTTTATACAGCTTTGAAATGATTTGAGTAATTAACAGTACGTTTCACTAAATAACTTTTCCATTGTGATTTTTCAAGTGCTTTCTAATGTGTGGAAATGTACATTTAAAAACAATTTCTTCATTTAAAATCACAATCTGGAGATGGCTACTGCCTGTAACCTTCTCTCTCTCTTTCTCTCTCACTTGTCCAGCATGGAGCCTGGTGTCAGACACAATAACATATACTGGAGACAACTTAACCTTTGACCCTTTGCACTCTTTGAAATCAGTAGACAATCACAGCATAGCTGACAGGGCAGGAGTTACTCCCCCACATCATTTTGAGACTGACACTGAAAGCAGAGAGAAACTGCAAAAAAAACAACAGCGACACAACATGAAAGACAAGAGATTGTTTCTCGCAGTAACAAACGGCATGGAATTCGGTCAGGTGAACCTCACAGATCTCACATAAACATACAAAGGGTCAACATACAGTTCTGCCACAATTACCTAATGTCCCCCACTCTTGACTGGTGATAAGTGTCTAAAAAAAAACTTTTGCTCATAGGCTGATCTTTCTTAGCTCAGGAGATTTGATTGCGTTCTGCATAGTATTTCATATTTCAGTATCAACTTAGTCTATGATGTTTCTTCTTAAGTTCATTTCTTGTAAGTATTTCAAACAAGGTTTTGTCAAGCCATCACTTGGTCATAGTTAAAGGACAGTAATTTATTTGGAAATTAAAAGGCACTCTCATTCTCAAGTCAGTTCTGAACGGTGCATGGTTGCAGTAAACATTATTGTTGGCATTAGAGTGGTGGTACTTCAACACAAAAGAAATGATAAAGTCTATCATGGTGGAGAGATAACAAATGGGTACATAGCATTCCTTTCCAAGTGTGTTTCACTTGCTCTCATTGTCCTCTCTCTCTCACTCTTACTTTGGTCAGGCCATATCTCATACTGTACATGGACAGGATCTTTACATTCAACAGTGGGATCACCTCACAGCTACAGTGGATAAACTTCATCCAGTGGATACATTTCTTCTCAAACTTCATATATTAGGAGAAATGTTTAATGGATTATGTTTTCAGACGTCTGCGTTTGGTAGCTGGGTACAAGATTGAAGCTTTAAAATTTGGACTGATCTGAGGCACAACAGTCAAGTTCTTCTCCAAATTAAAAGAAAACAAACTTTGGACATTAACTTTATTCCATTCCGAATTCATGATTGACATCTTGGAGCGAATGCACAACTTTTGAACAGCAAGGATAATCGATCCTGTGCAGCTCTGCAGTTCATTATCTACACCTCACATCAGTACCTGCAAGTCTGTGAAAACATCAGCGAGGTTTATGAAGCATAGCGTGTGTTTCTGAACAACTTCTAAACTTGTTTTCAGCATGCTGAGATCAAGGTAATCATTTTAAGATACAAGTGTAATTTGGTGGAAATTGGTTGGGTATAGGTGCTGCTGTAATGAACCAAACATTCCTCCTAGCACTTCTGACAAAGTGCCGACAAGCCATTCTGAAGGAAATTGAACAGAACCAAGATGTGACGCAAGAAAATGCAACAACAACAGTCCTGGCCTCGACAACAGCTCCCCCAAAAACAACCAGACAATCTTACGACAATGCCTACTTCTACATTCTGTTTGTAATGTTTTTCTACTCTTTCCTGGCTGTTACCCTGTTAAAAGGTTTGGTTCAACACGATAAAGCCAAGAAGGATCCGTATGAGGAGTTCATGGCCCCCATGGACTCCCCTGAGAAAAAATACAAGGAAGGCCCATTCAGTAAAAAAAACGATTTTGAAGAGGAAAACACAATCTAAGCAAGAAGTCCCACATGTTAAAAACATGTAAACCGTAAACATTGACAATTCGGTGCAACAAAAAATGGATGTAAAAAAAATTGGATTGAATTATTTCCATTTAAACCTCTTGTGCTGTTATTGGCAGACCTTTTTTATATAGTGAGATCAGCTGTTTGTCTCTGTGACCCCTGCGCGCAAAGTTACAAGCAATTGCAAGGTGAATTTACAAATTAACAAAGTCGACCTTGTAATTACATTTGTTTTGACAAAATCAGAATTAGGAAGTAAGTTTATACGATGTGCGTTCGGTTTTTTTTTGTTTGATGTGGAGAGGTTAGATTTAATCAAGCAGAAGGCTGAAAGCAGGGATGCGGAGCGGGGAACGGCCGCGCATGCGATCCGATCCGTACAGAACGCGGCGAAAAATGCGCACAGCGAGCGCTCGTCTAATTTCAACCTCCCGCTGACCCCGTGTGATCTTACATCAGGACGCATGGAACCTTAGACTTTATCGGTACTGTGAATTAACGTCAATTGCATCTAGCAAGGATGGCGGGGGATGCCTTTAATGAGAACATACGCTTTTCATTTTGACGACATTCTGCCGGCCAGCTCATGAAAGCCAGATTGTGGAGAGAGGGTGCAAGCGGTCTAATCTGGAGGAACGGACGAACAACTCGCGATTTGCACCCTCCTCCCTCCCTCCCTGCCTCGCTCTGGCCGGGTTTCATTGGAGAGAAGCAAATCAAAGGCTGGTCGGTTGATGGTGGCAGCGAGAAGCGAGTTCAGATGGTGATGTTAAGAGGACCAGGGCGTCAAACGTCACCAGGGACAGGATTTCGCAATCGCATTAATTGCAGATGTTGGCAAAATGACAGCTGGGATTGAATAATTACCGTGTTTGAAGGTCATAACAAGTCTAAAAATAAACTAGAACTAAGTGTAGTTTACAGAAAAATTAAGCATAAATTAAGTTTTTATTTTGTCACTGAAAAACTGCGTTAAACAATAGGCCAGTTTGGTCGAAAATAAAGTGTGCAGGGAGGCAAAATAAAATGTATAAAATAGATGCACACATTAAATTCTGGTGGGAGTAAGTGTATTCGAAAGTCTGACAACTTTTTAAATGTAGTTACACTTTAGTGCAGGCATTTGATGGAGGCCTGAATCCCCCTTTACCATCTGAAGTAGCTTATTGCTTTCATTAAGAGGCTCATAATCATAAATAGCTCATTTTGGTCCTATGTGTAGCTTTTAAAATATATTATAGCCAAAAAATGCACTAACCGTTCTGTAAGTCACTTCGGAGAAACGCCTCTGCACACAGCAATAGTTCTATGCACAATGAATTGTGCGAACATAATCACATTCAGTGATAGGATTTCAGTGGTAGAATATTTAACCAGAACCCAGAAATAGTTTATTTAAGGGCAGCTGCATATCCTGGGTTAAAAGAGGAGCATCCTGACCCGAGGAAGGGCCCGACCCGTCTTAATTTAATCTATCCGCCCGCTTCTCTTTGAAGGCACGTCGCAGCCCGCGGGCAGAGCTGACCACCTCTTTCCTTTGACCCGATCACACTTCATAGAGGGGGATAGGAAAAGCAAACAAGAAATGTTTTCATTCGAACACAAACTGTTGCTTAAATGCCACTACAGGGTCATTTTACTGACTGTGCCCATTTGTAAAAAAGAAAATGATGGAAAGATTGAAAATACTTATTGACACTTTACATTATGGTAAAAATGCCATTACATTTAGCTAGCGTACTTGTGAAATTTTTGAGCTGGTTGTGATTTCAGATTGATTTCGCCATGAAGTAAAAAGTATTGTATATTATATTATTGACACATTTCTAAATGATGAAAAACATCTGGATTTTTTAAATATGGATTTCAATTTACAATACAAATAAGAACAATAATAACAATAATAATCATCATCTGTGACATTCTGATATGGAAAATGTAGACCAAATACCTTTTAATTTTATATTGTTTTTTTCCTTTCTTTTCTTGGGCAATAGAAACTAAAAATAAATGCAAAAATATACCAAATTAACACATTCTGCACCTTTGCAGTACAACGCCCGTTGGCATTTTAATGAATTTGGTTGTTTGTAATTGTTATAAAAGTCCGTATACAGTATGCATTTATTGTATTTTTAAATTCAGTCTTTTTATTATTTTTTGTTTAAATAACTTGATTGGATTTTTTCATTAACAATTATGTTACAGAAAACTATTGTAAGATTAAAGTGTGACTATATCCTTCATTTTTATTTAATCCCATAGTATTTTTGTCCCTAAACAGAACTTAATAGACATAATCAAACCCATAGTAGAGGGGTGGTTACAACACTAGATCCAGCAGTCACAACAATCTAGAAATGAAGCGTTTGGTTCCAAAATGAGATAACTCAGTTGTCAAAAAACATTTTTTATTGTGCATTACGATCTTTTTTTTAAGCTTTATTGCAAACCAATCTCATTTTTGGTCTCAAACTCTTAAAATATTGTTCTGTTGTTCATGTATACAGCGTTCCTGTTATACACAATGTTACATGACAGGAATAGGTCATTTTTAAACCTTGTTTATATTGTGACTAACACAATTTTTGTTCTCCAGCAGAGAAGACTTTGAAAAGTCTTGTTTTGTTTATGATTTATTCATTCATATTTTGTTTTATGAAACTCTACATTACTTTGAAAATGAGGTTCACAAAAAAAGGTCGTAGTGAAATAAGCAACTTATCAATTTATTGAAAAAAGGGTCCATATGCCAGTTTGACTACCATGTAGCTTTATTTTTTACAATTTACACTGTAAATAATTTAAAACTTTAACACATTTTCTTATTTAACACTTATTCATAAGTGATACAGTTAGTGTCAGTTAAAGGGTAAATTGATACAATATCCCTGGACAACATATGAAGAGTTTGATTCCAAAATGATCCGTTTTTTAAATTGTTTTCAAAAAATCATGTTTTTTATTATATTATCATGTTTTATGGTGTTTTATTGTGTTAGTTATCTTTATTTTTTACAAAACAAACCAACTGCAGTTTGAACATGATTGAACAGAAAAAATCATGATGTTTGAATTCATTAAAAAACGGAGTTATCTCATTTTTGAACCAAACCCTTCATATTTATGGTCTTGTATTAATCTAGCATAAATTGACCGTTTTGTGTTGTAAAAACAATTTCCAAGGTATTTGTAATTAGACAAAACTTGTTACTTGTTACAGTGACTCTAATATTTGCTATAGGGTAACAGGGTTCATCCTCTAGTGCCACCTGGTGGACAAATCCATTTACGCACACGTGAGATACTGAGCAGACACTTACAGGACGAGGCAAACGATGCAGCTCATGTTCCAAATGTTCTTTTATGACTGGTGATGCAAAGTTCTTGTGCAACTGCCAGTCTTACATTGCTGCCTCCCCAACAAACCTTTGATATACAGAACGAACTAAAACCACAACAGAAACGAAAGTAAGTGAATTTTTTTTTTTAAGTTACTTACAAACCACATATGTAGGCTTCGCTACGTAAGGTTTACATCCACACATTTCTCATGATATATATGCTCATAATAGCCTATAACGGAAATATAAATTGCCGTACGCTTAGTTTCAACTGTCACTTATACTGAAACATTTGAATGTATGAGAGTTTCAATATATTAGCTCTCTATTATTTCGTAAATAAACAGCAGAATATGTGTAAATATCCAATCTTGCAAAAAGTCATACAATGAATTTAAAAGTGCCTTTTACGCACAGTGGCGTCATAATGGAAATGATTGCTAATCACAAACATAACAGCATTATTTTCTAAAATATTTTTTCTTTTTACAGTGTTTTGTGTGTTTTTTGTCACAAAACACTGTGTTTGTGTGTTTGTGTTGTGTGTCCACAACATTTTAAGTGTTGTGTTGGCTAAATCTGAAAACTGTTTTTTTACTAGCACATTACCGAAGTAAATTTTTAACTGGTAACACTTTAAGTTAAGATACCCTTTGTAAAGCAATTATAAATGAGTTCATTAATGATTAATAAATTGTTACAAATGCATAAAAAATCAATCAGAACTACAGGGATTCTAACGAAATACCTCCCAAATAGGCAGTAATTTAAACTCCTTATTTGTACATGTTATGAATGCATAATAAATGTATTTATTCCTTATTTGTTTTACTCGAAAGCAGATTCATTATTATCTTGATGTTGATGGGAAAATAAGCTTTCTTGTAGCTCAGTGGTAAGAGCATTGCGTTAACAATGCAAGGTTGTGGGTTCGATCCCAGGGGATTGCAAATACCTATGTAAAATGTATTGGATAAAGCAATGTAAGTCGCTTTGGATAAAAGCGTCTGCAAAATGCCTAACTGTGAATGTAAATGTAAGCCGTCAGACGGGAGATTGTAGGGCGTTATGTTGTTTTTTCTTATTAATAAAAACAAATAAAAACATCTACATAATGGCACGCACATGCCATACTTACTCCAAAGTCTAAACTCCAAGGACTCTGCCCATCGAAGGGAGTAGGGCATGGGAATGATCATTTCCATGTGGAATTGGCCCCGTGAAGGTTTGGTACGAAAACATGTACCGTTACACCTCTATTGTAAAACCAAATCAATGTAAACATAGTAAATACATTGTTAACATTTTGCATGTTATACATTATTCTTGTAGGCACATACAAAAAGCATTTCTTAATTACTTTATTGCTGTTTTACATAGTAATTGAAGACTTCACATTGGTTCTCTAGTTGCATGAAGAACAAAAAGGTTAACCTGGAACAAATGGCATACAGATAACGAGCAAAGAACACTCCTCAAACTCTACTGAAACAGAATGTTGACGCAATCGGACAAAATTTTATTTTAAGAAGAATTTGATTCTGGAAATATAATAGATTGACAGTCAATCATAAAAATGTCTACCTCTGTATCTAAACAGGATCCACACTTAAAGAAGGAAACAGCAAATGTAGTAGATATACTGGGTTATATACAATAGATGGAAAGATAAATGTTATTTATAACAAAATAAAGCAGTGTATTATTGTCTTTTGCCCTGATTCACACCATCTATCCAGCACCGGTGCAAAGTTCACGTGCAGGATTCATTAAGGGACCTATAATAACGCATTTCATGGGCATGTCTTTTCAGAAGGAGACAAGCTGAGGGCAAAACAACAAGAGACATACGCAGGTACACACAAAAAAATAAATAATTTGCCACATGATAAAGCAGTAAAGAATGTAATGAGGTTGATGCTGAGTTTAGTAATGTTGATTGTGAAGATGATGATGGTGGTGATGAGGATGTTGATGTGGTTGAGGATCTTGAGGTTAAGGATGTTGATGATGGTGGTAATGAGGATGTTGATTGGGTTGAGGTTGGTGTGGTCAATGATGGTGGTGATGAGGATGTTGATTCGGTTGAGATGTGTGATGGTAATGGTGGTGATGAGTATGTTGAGGTTGGAGAGGTTGATGATGGTGGTGATGTGAATGTTGATTCGGTGGAGGTTGGTGTGGTTAATGGTGGTGGTGATGAGGATGTTGGTGAGGTTAGTGATTGTGGTGATGAGTATGTTGAGGTTGGAGAGGTTGATGATTGTGATGATGAGAATGTTGATTCGGTTGAGGTTGGTGAGGTTAATGGTGGTGATGAATATATAGATTCAGTTGAGGTTGGTGAGGTAAATGGTGAAAATGAGGATGTTGACATTGGAGAAGTTGATGACGGTGTTGAGGCGGATGTTGATTGTGTTGAGGTTGGCGTAGTCGATGATGGTGGTGATGAGGATGTTGGTGAGGTTAATGATTGTGGTGATGAGGATACTGAGGTTGGAGATTTTGATGATGTTCGTAATGAGAATGTTATTTCTGTTAAGGTTCTTGAGGTTGAGGATGTTGACGATGATGGTGATGAGGATGTTGAGGTTGATGATGGTGGTGATGAGGATGTTGAGGTTGATGATACTGTAAAAGACCACCCAAAGGCCCAACAACGGAATCCCATGGTATGGTTGAAGGGATCTCGTGTTCTGCTTCTCCTCAGCGATTTCTACATGAAGTTATTCAAGAACTGTTACAATTTAGTTCCAATTTAAATGACTCTGTGGTAAAGACCGATCTGACTCCAATTTCAATATAATATAAAATAACTTATATGTCATTTCAAATGTATCTGTTGATAAGCGTTCATTTATCTATAAATCTTCATATTTTAATATTTAATATTAGAGTTATTCTTTCGATTGGGACCTGCAGTCGCTCAGAGTCTCACGCCGGCCGGGCTCATGGATCTCACGGACACAAAACGGTCAGTTCCGATCTCTAGTCAGAGGTTGCCGGGTAAACTAATATCATTAAGTTTGGCCGCGATATGCTTGCTCAGAAACATAACAATAGTTATTTTAGTCACGATCATGCAACTTGCTAGGCCAGATGATAGGTGGAAATCATGTGAGCTTTAGCAATGCTCCTTTAAAAAATCTAGTATAAACTAGCCCTACCTATCCTGACAAATCGATTTTGCGGTAACAGAACAGGTTCCTTTCAATCTACTTGTAATAACAAACTTTGAAGAATTCAGATAATATTAACAATAACAATTTATTAAACCAGGCAGGCACAACATTAATTAAAATCATAGAATGCATATACAAAGAAATTCCTAATGTACTAAGCAAAGATTATTAACTTAGTATAAGAATAAAATAAAACCACAAAGTTTATCATACCTGGTAAAATTGAGACACACATTTGCAGTGTGGGAAGTTCTGTTTACAGATGCTTCCAAATCAAGACACACAGCTGCAATGTGGGAAGTTCTGGTTACAGAAGCCTTCCTCGAGTCTTTTGCCAATTCACCTTATATACCCAGATGTAACAAAGCCAATGGTCAGCGAGAAAACTTGGTTTGTTTTTTTTCTCTTCAGTGAAGAGAACATCAAAGGAGATCACAATCTACATATAAACAGGATTCCCTGAGAAAGTCACACCTCTTTGAGGAGTGCAGGTGATGGATTAGAGTTAAACAGTTATGATATAATCTCTGTTAGATTTGAAACAACTAGACCTTATACCCATTGCACCATGACCTTTAAAACAATACCAAACACGAATCATCAAAACTTCATACTATGACAATAAATGATACACACAGAATAGAGCATAAGCATTTTCCTAGTGATCAGGCCTGAAGAGATGAAGGGGAGAGGTGTGATAAGAAGAGGGGGTTCAATTCCTGGGCATCAACAACCCCTGAGGGGAGGGCAGGATATCATTCCTCAGGATCTATAAATGGGGTTTGCTTGTCTTGTATCCTAGCATCAAAAACAACCTTAGTTCTTAGAACATTTCCAGCTGCCTTACAATGGTGGTGATGAGTATGTTGAGGTTTGGAGAGGTTGATGATGGTGGTGATGTGAATGTTGATTCGGTGGAGGTTGGTGTGGTTAATGGTGGTGATGAGGATGTTGAGGTTGGTGAGGTTGATGATGGTGGTGATAGGGATATTTATTCAGTTGAGGTAAATGAGGTTGGTGAGATGGGTAAGGTTTATGATGAGGATGTTGAGGTTGGTGATGTTGATGATGGTGATGATGTGAATGTTGATTCGTTTGAGGTTGGTGAAGTTAATGGTGGTGATGAGGATGTTGAGGTTGGTGTGGTTGATGATGGTGGTGATGAGGATGTTGATTCATTTGAGGTTGTTGAGGTTGACAATGGTGGTGATGAGAATGTTATGTCTGATGAGGTTGGTGATGTTTATGGTGGTGATGAATATGTAGATTCGGTTGAGGTTGGTACACTGTAAAAAAAATCCTTTAAAATGTACAGTTAATTACTGGCAGCAGGGTATCAGCCAGTTACTGTAAATTTTACAGCCACAGTACTGTGATTTAATTTACAGACATTTTCTGTAATTGCATAATACAGGAAAAAACTGTAATTTTGAATAGCAACAGTATAATGCTGTATTTTTTACAGCCAATTGCTTGATTTTAATTTACTGTATTTAGAAGAAATACATATTCACTGTATATCCAGTAAGTTTTGCATACTGGATATACAGTGTTTATTTATTTTTTAATTGATACAAAAATATATTACAGACAAATTTTGTACCTTGTTGTACATTAAATATTTTTATTCAGTTACAACTTCATAGTAGCCAACATGGCTCTTTAAACAAGGAATGTTTAAACATTCATGTTTAAACAACACGTTAACCAACATAACCATCATGTGAAAACATCGCAAAACAAAGCCCAAGTGAGTCTGTAAAACGGTCCACATCTTGATCCGTCAGAGCACAACAAGTAGCTGGAACTATGGAAAAGAAAAAAGAGAATAATGTTAGATATTTATAGTCAGAGGAAAAACAGAGGACAACATATACAGTCAGAGACAGAGAATAATAAATGATGTAATTCAATGATGAGATCTGTGTGTGTGTGTGTGTGCTTCTTACGTTTCATCAATTTCACTGAAAATTCATCATTGTGTTTAGAAGAGCGGCAACATGTGGGTTCACTGCAACCTGTTTCTTCTGTATCCTGGCATTTTAGATCACGCTTCTTCTTCCACTCTCTGGATTAATATCTACAAAGAGTCAGGAAAAACAAAATGTTATACATTAAATATACAAAATATATTATATTAAAACACATTAATTAAATGATTAGCTTGCTAGTGTTAAATAGGGGAGACTTCTAAATAATTTGCACTAAAAAAATTCATCTCTCGTTGAGAAATATTGTTTTAAAGGTCTTAACAGGTATATAACATTAACATATCTATAAAATGCAAGTAAGGAAGTTGTTCAACTAATACCTTTGGAGGGGGAGTAAAATCTTTCCGTGACGGGTAGAGCTGTCACCGGACCTGTCACTCCTGCCTCGCGACCTGCCACTGTTTTACGTACGCGACCTGCCACTGTAATATGGTGCAGTGTAGCGACCCGTCACAGTTATATTTTCCAGTTATGCGGCCCGTTCTCCCCATAATGGTATTAACCACGCGTCCAGTCAGCTAATAAGCGTCGCGTCTGCCTCAACTTAGCGTCACGTCTGCCACAAAATCTCTCGCTGTTAAGGTGCGTGAAACTCCGACAGATGCGGACGAGAGCAAACAAACAGTGCAACCATGCTTTTATTTACTTGTTTGTTTACTTTATTCCGCCAGTTTTACTACTAATGGAGCAAGCGTCGCGTCTCATCTGTGCATCTTTAAGTGTCAAAATAAAAACAGTCAAGGCCAAATTGTTGGTGTAGTCTCGTTGTTATATTATATTATTTTATTCATTTTTATTATTATAATTATTATTTGGTCAATATGATGCTTTGATTGATACATTTTAAAAAATCCTGTATGAATTTATTTTTTTAGTGTGTATTCTAATTTAAACAATTGAAATACAGCCCACTACTAATTAAATTAAAAAGATTAAAAAGAGAGAGTTTTTGAAAATGAACTCTTCATTTATTATACATATATGTAATTTTTTGCAATAATAATGATGTAGTGGCACTGGTTTTTAAATTTTCTAAATGAGTCTATGCATGTTCTAGGCCAGGGTTTATCAAACTTGGGTCCGTGGACCCCCAAGAGGCCTCCAGAATGGTTTAAGGGGTCCCCAGAACTTCTTTGAGGAACTAAAGTCAGCAAAAGTTGTAAAACTCTATACTGAAGATTATTGCAGTTTAACTTTTTCAATATGTTGTCCTCAGGGCCGGCCCTGGGCATAGGCGGAATAGGCAAATGCTAAGGGCGCCGCCCACCCCTTGGGGCGCCCGAGCGCCCAAATTACTATTTTTATGAATATATTTTAATTTTTTTATTTTCAATACTACTTAAATATTATGGATTAAAAAAAGCGATCGTCCGATAAAGACAAAACTACAACATTGCTTTCCCGAATCCCGATCCCCCCGGTCCGACTGAGTGACGCATCAATCTCCCCCGCCCCCGCCCTGCTGAAAAACAAAACAAACATCCGTTACCTGTGTGTGATTGTGAGTGACAGATGGCCGAATTCACTGACACTGATAAGTTGTCATTATGTCAAAAAGACCGAAGCCATCTGGTGCCCAGGGAAGAAAAAAAAGAAGAGAAGAGGAAGAAAAACGCGAAAAAGACAGAGGTAGGTAATGATTAGTTTATCTATGTTGCATTAAGTTAGTTCAACGATGCCTGTAAAGTTCGCTAATTTGAATTAGCTTATGACATAGTTAGTCGAACTTGTGCAGTATTTTATGGTATTTTTATTTGAATTGGCTAAATTAGTAATGTTGTATGTATTATTTTTTCAGGAGATGTTTTACTTTAACTTCACTACATTTGAAAGACAAATATCGTACTTTTTACTCCACTACAATTCTGTCAAGGTCCTTGAGTAGAAAGTAGTGACATATAACTCTTTATTTAAATGAGTTCTGCATAAAATGTTGCTATATAAACGTAAATCTTTATTTAAAATGAGTCCTACATAAAATGTTGTTATATATATATATATGGATTATATATATGGATTTATTAAAAATAGCTACATTAAAATTCAATTTAAATAAAGATTTACGTTTCTCCTCTGTTTCATGGTTATAACATCATAAAGTGTAGTAGGACATTGCTGCCATGCCAGATATACTGGAAACAAACACTTTCAAAATTAATTTTGAAAATGTAACTACTGTATGCTAGAGAAGTGCTCAATGAATAGAATTTTGTGCATGAATACCAGATGTAATTATTCTTGCTGTTTGTGTTTTTAAGCTATAATGTGGTTTAGGTGCTGCCATATTTTTATAGTTTCACTACACTGTAACGAATTGCTGTAAAAACTACAGCGTTATTTTACAGAAGCTGACTGTATTTTAAATAATACAGAATATTGCTGTAAAGTGCAATGCATTCTGGGGTCACGTGACGGATTAACTCAATGTACAGAATATTGCTGTAAATTTAAAATCTACAATGGCGGGATGATCTTCAACAGTCGAGATTGGTGTAGTGCGCAAAATGAATGATTCACACCTGTGGTAAGTAACTTATTACGTATTTTTTTCCATATTTGGTAACTATCATACTGGTTACTTTATATAGAGGTATCTAAATTCGCGGTTCATATTGCTAACCCCGGATTCAACCTCCATCCGCGGGGACCGAAGCAGTCTTGCGGGGTTTCAGCAGCGCCCTCGCGGTAAGATTTCAAACATTCTCCGTCGCTATAGCACCTGAGGACAGAAGTTGTTCATGTTATTTAGAGTTTTTGTTCACACCAGGAGTGAAGGCGGTATGTGACGAGCTACAGTTCATTGTATTAGTAAATTGACGGTTTTTTTTTTAATGTTGAACATCGCGCCCGCCGTAGACTCGGTAAAAGTTACATGCTTCGACAGTTGGGATACCACACTCGCTCGTGATTATTCTGTGGTGTAATTCAAATTTGCAAATGCAGTCATCCGTTAAATCGAGCGCCCAAATTAAAATGAGTCACCATAGCTTGAGGTAAGTCGATGTTCACGGAGGATAGCCCGGTAAAGTGATTAATGTACGTAACCATCTAGATATACAGTTTATGTATCGGAGGCCAGCTGAGAGCTTGAGCAAAAGACGTTAGCGACATCCTCATCGTTAGAGCAGGACTGTCTCCCAAATAGGACCGTTGGAGGGTGGGAGTGAGACCCGTTACAAAATACTAGTGTGACAATTTCTTGACCGTGACATCCCTAACGTTAGTTGGATTACATTTCTGTATAAGTACGGTTTTAAGTGTAAGTTACTCTGTTTAATTTGCTTAGAGTTTGTTTGTAGAGTCACTTATACTAAAATGTAGTTTAAATGTAAAATGCTTAAAGATAATTGTATAGTCACTATTAACTATTACTATTGTCACATGTATAATTGTTTGTTTTAGGACACACTTTGCCATGCAGGCCACTGGATGCTGACTACTGAAGGTTAGGTTGTGTGTGACGGTGCTCAGCACAGCTTCATGTCTGGCCTTACCACTCTGTTCATAGCATGTTACATATTCAGGCTTGAGTACCAGGATGGGGCAGCGTGTATCTTGGAGTCCAATGAAAGGTATTAATTGAACAACTTCCTTACCTGCATTTTATAGATATGTTAATGTTATATACCTGTTAAGACCTTTAAAACAATATTTCTCAACGAGAGATGCATTTTTTTTGGGCAAATTATTTAGAAGTCTCCCCTATTTAACACTAGCAAGCTGATGATTTAATTCATGTGTTTTAATATAATATATTTTGTACATTTAATATATAACATTTAGTTTTTCCTGACTCTTTGTAGATATTAATCCAGAGAGTGGAACAAGAAGAAGCGTCATCTAAAATGCCAGGATACAGAAGAAACAGGTTGCAGTGAACCCACATGTTGCCGCTCTTCTAAACACAATGATGAATATTCAGTGTAATCGATGAAAAGTAAGAAGCACACACACACACACACACACACACACAGACACACGCACACACACACACACACACACACACACACACACACACACACGCACACACACACACAGATCTCATCATTGAATTACATCATTTTATTATTCTCTGACTGTATATGTTGTCCTCTGTTTTTCTCTGACTATAAATTGAATATCTAACATTATTCTCTTGTTTCGTTTCCATAGTTCCAGCTACTTGTTGTGCTCTGATGGATCAAGATGTGGACCGTTTTACAGACTCACTTGGGCCTTGTTTTGCAATGTTGTTTCATGATGGTAATGTTGGTTAACGTGTTGTTTAAACATGAATGTTTAAAGAGCCATGTTGGATACTATGAAGTTGTTACTGAATAAAATGATTTCATGTACAACAACGTACACAATTTGTCTGTAATGTATTTTTGTATCAATTAAAAAAAAATAAACACTGTATATCCAGTATGCAAAACATACTGGATATACAGTGATTTATGTATTTCTTCTAAATAAAGTAAATTAAAATCAAGCAATTTGCTGTAAAAAATACAGCATTATACTGTTGCTATTCAAAATTACAGTTTTTTCCTGTATTCTGCAATTACAGTAAATGGCTGTAAATTAAATTACAGTACTGTGGCTGTACAATTTACAGTAACTGGCTGGCAACCCTGCTGCCAGTAGTTTACTGTAAATTTTACAGGATTTTTTTTACAGTGTATCATCAGCTTTTTAATAATAAAATGTAACACCCAATGGTCACATATAATCCTCCTCTTCTCTCTTCAGATGCACTTTTGAAATATCTGTGGGTCGCTCTGAGAATCTTTGCCACTCTACCTGTGACAGTCGCTGCTGCTGAAAGGAGCTTCTCTAAGCTCAAACTGTTTAAAAACTACCTGAGATCTACAATGGCTCAAGAACGTCTCAGTGGACTTTCAGTCATTAGCATAAATCATGTAGTCTCACAACAGCTGTCTTATGATGATATCATAGATGACTTTGCTGCTAGAAAGGCAAGGCGAGTAAGACTGTAGAACATTTGCTATACATTTGCATAGTTCATTCAAGTTTGTATATAGTTATTTATTTTTTGTGCAGCACTCTTATTTATAATTTCTGGAATGTTACATATGCTGTAAGAAAGGCAAGGAAAGCAAAGGAAAGCAATGTTTCTGTAATATAGTTTTTTCTGCACTAACATAATATAATATAAACATATTTATATTGTATCTATAATACGTTGTGTGTGTGTTTCCAAAATATTTTCAAAATAAAGAAAAACAAGACAAAGCTGTGCAGTTTGTTTCTGTGTAAGTTTAATAACAAAATTCCTGGGGCACCAGGTGAAATCTTGCCTAGGGCAGCAAATTGGCCAGGGCCGGCCCTGGTTGTCCTTATAATACCACACTTACTATTTCTCAGATAGCACAATCCATCTGGCTTACGTCTATTTGACATCTGCATTTACATCTTACAGACATCTGCAATACATAGTTTGCTCATCTGCAATACGTCTCAGAGACGTCTCAATGTCTGTAATACGTCTGCTAAAGATCTTGAGATTTGCTGAGTGAAAACATCTGCTAGATATCTATTTTAGAAACCGGGTCCCTTGCGAAAGGTTAAACATATTTTGGGGTCCTTGGCATGAAAAGTTTGAAAACCCCTGTACTAGGCTATAAATTATTTAATAATACAGCAACGAAATGTATCACAGACACTTAACTCTATTTGTGATATCAGCTTAAATTTCAGTGTGGCTTTAATTTCTTATCTGAGGGAAAATTATATTTTCAGAATTTTATACAAAAATACAATATTTATTGAGTGTTGTTATCAAAATAAACCTTATTTTTTTATTTATTTTTTCTACTGACACTATGACAATAAACTACAGAATGTTTTTAAAAACAAGATGAAGAAAAGGTGGATAGACCATGGTTAGCAAAGTATTCTTGATATACAGTATTATTTAAAGGTTGAAATTACCTTTGTCATCTGACAAAACAAAGGTGTCGGCAATTATAAAGTAGGTGGCTCTATTAACCTCCTAAATAAATCATCTATTCACATGTCTTTTATAGCAAACAAGGGGACTTTTGGAGTAATATGGAATGCTTTGTGTATTCTATGTATTTTATGAAATGTAAATTATTGTACTCTCTCTTCCTTTACAGAACATCTTCAGATTCTGATTCAGACTGGTTTTAATGAATAATGGATGCTTCTTGTTGCGTTACATAACTTTACTGACAGGATTTCATTCTCTGCGTCCCCTTCTCTGTCATGTTTGATGAGTAAAAAAAGTAATGTTTCAAGGACTAATATAGATACATATTTAATACTGTCATTCAATTTTGTATTAAAGCCACAATGTGTCTTCTTGCCTACCTACATTTCATATTTTGCTAAATATCTTTGTCCAGTTGACATATAATAAC
Organism: Triplophysa dalaica; assembly: GCF_015846415.1. Classification (NCBI taxonomy): domain Eukaryota; kingdom Metazoa; phylum Chordata; class Actinopteri; order Cypriniformes; family Nemacheilidae; genus Triplophysa; species Triplophysa dalaica. The sequence goes on along the minus strand of NC_079544.1, from coordinate 21,305,262 downwards.
AATAATAAATGTTGTAGATGTTGTTTCAGTGTTGTTGAATTACAAACATTTCGGGATTTTTGAGGCTATATAAATCCTATCAACTCACCAAACTAATACTGTACTTAAAGAATATTTTACAAAAACTCTGCATCTGTCTGAGATTCAGGCAGTTTAACAGCGAGAGATCTTGTGGCAGGCGTGACGCTAAGTTGAGGCAGACGCGACGCGTGGTCCAGTAGTAAAACTGGCGGAATAAAGTAAACAAACAAGTAAATAAAAGCATGGTTGCACTGTTTGTTTGCTCTCGTCCGCATTTGTCTGAGTTTCAGGCACCTTAACAGCGAGAGATTTTGTGGCAGACGCGACGCTTATTAGCTGACTGGAGGCGTGTTTCATACCATTATGGGGAGAACGGGCCGCATAACTGGAAAATATAACTGTGACGGGTCGCTAAACTGCACCATATTACAGTGGCAGGTCGCGAGGCAGGCACGTAAAACAGTGGGAGGTCGCGAGGCAGGAGTGATTCGCGCAATTCGCGTTGCCTCATTGGAGGCTGAGCACCCCTAATATTGAAAGCCTGAATCGCCCCTGGCTCAGACTCAGTCTCTTTCTCCATTTTTCAAATTGGAGTGAATGTGCGCGCGCTGTCATGACAACAACGCAACAACCTAGTCAGCAGTTCAACTGAGGGGTGGGTGTGGCAACAGTAGCGTGCTGAACTGTCAAGTAATGTTCGTTTGGCTGCCTGGGGCTCGAGGATATAGAGCGACCAACTTTTTTTGAGAAAGCTTTGATTATGCGTGACACCTTCTCAATTTGCGGGACGCATGAATTGGGCTTCAAACGCTGTGCGCGCACGCGCTACGCGGGACGGGTGGTCACCCTAACTACGGGTCAACCGAGAAAAGAGCATACTTTCCTCCTTGCAAAGCATCCTCTTTCTCAATATGGAACTCAACTCTGTCTCCATGACACCGCCAAAGCAAAGCACACGTTCAGTCAGTGTTGAACTGCCTGAAACATATCCAGCAGTCAGCGGTCTCACTGAAACAATTTCAGAGGCTCCTGGAACACATGGTATGAGTAAAAATTAAGTACTATTGGTTCATTGATTCAAATTATTGCTGTCAATCAATAAAGAAATGAACTAATTAATCTCACATTTTTTCTTTTATTAATCACAATCAAACAACATAACAGTCCTGTTTTAAAAATACTTTCTAGTGACAGAAGTCTCAGCAGCAGGTTTATGAGCGTGGCCCCTTTAATAGCTGCCACTAAGCCTATGCGTACGAAATACCAGACAAACGTGCTTGTGTGTAAGAGTGACAGAAAAATGGATGCAGAGTAATTGCTTCAAATGTGTTTAACGTGTTTCCAATCGGAAAAAATAATATCAAGCGTTCATACGTTACAGGGATAGTTCACTCAAAAATGAAAATTCTTTCATCATTCACTAACCCTCAGGTTGTTAGAAACAGTCTACACATGCAATATACTGTAGGTTATACATTTATTTATTTCTGCTAAACACAAAGGAAGATATTTGCAAGAATGTCCGTAACCAAACAGATTTACTGCCATATTAGGGAAAATAAATTCTATTGGAGTCAATGGGGAATGAGATCTTTTACTTACTACATTCTTACAAATATCTCCCGTTGTGTTTATCAGAACAAATACATTTATACATGTTTGCAATAACCTGAGGGTGAGTAAATGGTCTGAATGAACAGTCCCTTTAATGTCTATAAAATACGTAATCAAAATTGTTGGGTCTCGGGTCTAGTACTTGTGGTGTTTTCTTTCTCTGTCCTTTGTTATTCTTGCCATGTGTCTGAATTACTCATTTAACCCGCCCTCTTATTACCTCGTTAATTTCCTCGTTACTTGGTTCTTTGATTCACCTGGGTTTCTGATTTTCCCGCTCTTTTCTCCAGCTGTTCCTTGTTATCTCCCTGTGGTTTCTCCTTCATATTCCCAGTGTTTCTTGTGTTCTGAGTCCAGTCCAAGTCCAAGTCCAAGTCCAAGTCCAAGTCCAAGTCCAAGTCCAAGTCCAAGTCCAAGTCCAAGTCCAAGTCCAAGTCCAAGTCCAAGTCCAAGTCCAAGTCCAAGTCCAGTCTTGTCCTGCCCTGGCTGATCTACAAGTCAGTAACCATTTGTCTTGTCTAGGCTCCTGAACTGAGTGACCGCACCAAGTACTTACCTCTGTACTTACTTCTGAGAGGAGTCCCCTGTTTTTTGGCCGAGCGCTCGAGCCTTTTTGTGACTTTGCCAAGTTCCCGTTTTTTCCCTCTGATCACTATCTCTTGTCAAGATCTTCTGTTGTTTGTTCCCTGCCGGGGATATTAATAAAGATTCAGCAACCTGCACTTGACTCGTGAGTCGTTCATAACACAAAATGTTTCTACATGTCACACTACTTGTTTTGAGACAATGCTATGAGTAGCTATTGTTTTAAGGCTGAACCAAAGCACGTCCGCACCCATTG